>NC_040103.1:6617137-6799637 GCF_003369695.1 Bos indicus x Bos taurus | reverse complement strand
CTTTAGCTCAGGAATTCTGCCATTGTTCCTTCTCATGGTTCTCATCACAATCACAAAACCATAATTTATCACTAACTTTGCTGCTGGCTTTATAAGCTTCTAGACACGGGTACAACTTGTACCTGTTTCTGCTGTGAGGTGGCCACTAATGATGAATGTTTCCTTCCGTAGCTTGGATCTCTTCTCTGCCATTATCAACAACATTCAACCCTCTTACAGTGGGGAAAAAAAATGTATCCTGTGCTTCTCTGGAAAGGGCTGATTTATTAAAACAGGTCAGTGAACTTCGCTTGAAACTAACCAGCAACAGACTCTGGATGTCTGGCCCAGAGTGTGGGCATCAACAGAATCAACCCTAAAGACTGGAATCTGCTCTTTCCCAGATGTGCGGTTCAAGGTGTCATTCTTCCTACTCAGGGTGAAAGCCCTGACCCAGAAACTAAAGTGAACCCTGGAAACCACAGTGGAAATGGGGAAATATTGACAGCTGAATGCCCATATAAGCACCACAGAGTGACACACAGACTGGTACTTAGCCCCTTAAATACATATTTTAAAACAGAATTGAGTGTAGAAGTAGATGAAGCAAGTGTTCAACTCAGTAAGCTATAAAAAGGAAAAAAAAAAATTGGAAGAAACTTCCCTCCAGATTAAGAAAAAAAATTAATGCTGAATTTAAAAAAATGTGTATCTCAATTATTTGTAAAGTTTTATCAAAACACACTTGTGCCTAGAGATAAATGATTGGTTATCCACCAAACTTCAACTGTTAGCTAGTCATCAAGGTTCAGTTTTTAATACTTTTCCTTTCGCTATCTTATGCAAAGTTCTCACAGTAACATGCATACATGACCCAGCCCATACAGACCTGTTCTGTATTTGCGCTGCAGGATCTCCCTGGTGGTCCGGTGGTTGAGAACCTGCCTACAAGTGCAGGGTACACAGGTTTGATCCCTGGTCTGGAAGAGTCCACATTACCACAAGGCAACTAAGCCCATGTGCCACAGCTACTGAATTTCAAGAAAAGCCACTGCACTGAGAAGCCTGTGCCTAGCAACAAAGAATAGCCCCCGCTCTCCGCAACTAGAGAAAGTCCTCAGTGCAGCAGTGAAGACCCAGTGCAGCCAAAAATAAATACATAAATATTTGCACTGGAATCTTCTGCATTCTTCAAACTTAGATTATCCTAAATTATAATATTTACATTACTCTTTCATCCATGCTTCCTCACTCTGATGAACCAGCATTGCACTATTTATCTGTTTGGTTTTTTAATATCAGGGATAAAAATGAAACAAAGTAAAGTGCAAACTTAGTAGAAATAACAACTGGAAAATGGTACATGAACATATTAGGCCAATCTACTTTAATTTTGTTAACTAAACATAATTTGTGTTATTGGCTAACTGAGCTTTAAATAACAAAAGAATTAAGAATTTAATGAGACTATGGAAAAGTCATGTGCAATTTTACTCTTCAAATTGGGAAAGTATCTGTGAAAAAGATTATTTCAAGTTTTCGCTCAGAAAACTAGCAAATTCCCCTTGGGCTATTGATGACTGATAGAGATCTACAGGGTCCAAATGAGATAGCCCTCTTGCTTTATAAGCGAGGGTTGTTTCAAATGTCACAGAGCATTATCCACTATGTTCTCCCATTTTCATCACCTGAATTCAGTTCAGTTCAGTCGCTCAGTCGTGTCCGATTCTTTGCGACCCCATGAATCGCAGCACACCAGGCCTCCCTGTCCATCACCAACTCCCGGAGTTCACTCAAACTCATGTCCATCGAGTCGGTGATGCCATCCAGCCATCTCATTCTCTGCCGTCCCCTTCTCCTCCTGCCCCCAATCCCTCCCAGCATCACAGTCTTTTCCAGTGAGTCAGCTCTTCCCATGAGGTGGCCAAAGTACTGGAGTTTCAGCCTCAGCATCATTCCTTCCAAAGAACACCCAGGGCTGATCTCCTTTAGAATGGACTGGATGGATCTCCTTGCAGTCCAAGGGACTCTCAAGAGTCTTCTCCAACACCACAGTTCAAAAGCATGAATTCTTCAGTGCTTAGCTTTCTTCACAGTCCAACTCTCACATCCATACATGACCACTGGAAAAACCATAGCCTTGACTAGACGGACCTTTGTTGGCAAAGTAATGTCTCTGCTTTTCAATATGCTATCTAGGCTGGTCATAACTTTCCTTCCAAGGAGTAAGCGTCTTTTAATTTCATGGCTGCAATCACCATCTGCGATGATTTTGGAGCCCCAAAAAATAAAGTCTGACACTGTTTCCACTGTTTCCCCATCTATTTCCCATGAAGTGATGGGACCAGATGCCATGATCTTAGTTTTCTGAATGTTGAGCTTTAAGCCAACTTTTTCACTCTCCTCTTTCACTTTCATCAAGAGGCTTTTGAGTTCCTCTTCACTTTCTGCCATAAGGGTGGTGTCATCTGCATATCTGAGGTTATTGATATTTCTCCTGACAATCTTGATTCCAGCCTGTGCTTCTTCCAGCCCAGCATTTCTCATGATGTACTCTGCATATAAGTTAAATAAGCAGGGTGACAATATACAGCCTTGACGTACTCCTTTTCCGATTTGGAACTGGTCTGTTGTTCCATGTCCTGTTCTAACTGTTGCTTCCTGACCTGCATATAGGTTTCTCAAGAGGCAGGTCAGGTGGTCTGGTATTCCCATCTCTTGAAGAATTGTCCACAGTTTATTGTGATCCACACAGTCAAAGGTTTTGGCATAGTCAATAAAGCAGAAGTAGATGTTTTTCTGGGACTCTTTTGCTTTTTCGATGATCCAGTGGATGTTGGCAATTTGATCTCTGGTTCTTCTGCCTTTTCTAAAACCAGCTTGAACATCTGAAAGTTCACGGTTCACGTATTGCTGAAGCCTGGCTTGGAGAAGTTTGAGCATTACTTTACTAGCGTGTGAGATGAGGGCAATTGTGTGGTAGTTTGAGTATTCTTTGGCATTGCCTTTCTTTGGGATTGGAATGAAGACTGACCTTTTCCAGTCCTGTGGCCACTGCTGAGATTTCCAAATTCGCTGGCATATTGAGTGCAGCACTTTCACAGCATCATCCTTTAGGATTTGAAATAGCTCCACTGGAATTCCATCACGTCCACTAGCTTTGTTCATCGTGATGCTTTCTAAGGCCCACTTGACTTCACATTCCAGGATGTCTAGCTCTAGGTGAGTGATCACCATCATGATTATCTTGGTCGTGAATTATCTCTGGATAATTCAGAACAATGTCTGGCTATTTTCTAAAACAAAATTTAGCTTCCATTCTCCTGTCAGTGGACACTTGGGTTGTTTCCATATGGTGGCTTCTGTGAAAACAGGAAATCCCGCCAACTGCAACTACACAGATGAACTTGGAGAACATTATGGTAAGTGAAATAGTGTTAGTCACTCAGTCATGTCCGATTCTTCACGACCCCATAGACTGTAGCCTCCCTGGCTCCTCCGTCCATGGAATTTTCCAGGCAAGAATACTGGAGTGGGTTGCCATTTCCTTCTCCAAACTGAAATAAGCCAGACACACAAAGACATATACTATAAATTTCCACTTGTATGAAGAACCTAAAACAGTACTAAAAGAAGCAGAGAATAGAATGGAGGTTGCTGAGAGCTGACAAGGGGGAAGAAAGTTTCAGTTATAGAAGATAAGTAAGTTCTAGAGGTCTGCTGTACAACACAGTACCTATGGTTAATAATACTGTGCTGCTGCTGCTGCTGCTGCTAAGTCGCTTCAGTCGTGTCCAACTCTGTGCGACCCCACTGTGAACTTAAAAATTTAAGAGAAGGGACTTCCTTGGTGGTCAACGGTTAAGACTCCAGGCTGCCAATGCAGGGGCCGCAGGTTTGATGCCTGGTCGTGAAACTAAGATCCCACATCCCTCGTGGTCCAAAAGATTAAAATATATATATAAATGTTCTTATCACAAAACAAAGACACAAGGAAACTTTTGGGGGTGATGAGTTAAGTTCAGTGTCTTGATGAGGGGATTATTTTGTGGCTATATGCATATATCCAAACTCATCAAATTGTACATATTAAGTGTGTGCAGTTTTTTGAATATTAACTATACCACAATGCAGCTGTCCAAAATAATCTAGCCCCAAAGGTTACTGATCTGCCTTCCCCAGGATAATCAAAAGAAAAGTATGCTTTTGATGCAATTTATCAAGGAAATTCCCTTCAAAGGCTTCTAAAAATAGTCTGAGCACTGGCAGCACGGATGTAAGTAGGGATGGATGTCAACTTGACCACCATGTAGCCAGGATAGTCATTTCGGTGTCCAAGCTGTAGCATAATCGGTTTTTTGAAACCCACAAAGCTTTAACTGATTGGCTAATTTATTCTACAAAGATGCTGTGAGCACAGACCATGTGTCAAGTGCTGTTTCAGCTGCAGGGGTACAAAAATGCACAGTAAGATGATCCCCACCTTTCTGGAGGGTCCTCAAGTGGGGTTGGTCTCATGGAGAAGATCATTAAGTTAATAATTATTAAATAAATAATTATTCACATTAATCATAATTCAGCAATGATTTTCCTACAGTAGCTTTAAAGACACATCTCTTCCCAGAAAATTTTGTTAAGAGATTTTTAAATCTTATACTTACTCCAGTTACAAAGTTATGATGTAAGACCACAACAGCTCTGATTAAATGGTTTTCTGAAAAGCACCCTGATGTGCAGCAAATAATGGAAACATATCAAGTAGAATTACCGAGGGGCCAAAAGACCATAGTTACAAAAATGAGAGAAAGGCACGCTCACAGGGACTCGGTACTTTGGCTACAGCCATATAAGGTGCCTTGAAAGAGAACAGCTCATTCCCTTAACCACTCCAACCACCTACGCTAACTAAATGCACGGTGTGGCAGCCAGTCAAGGGAGTCTTGGTGATGGGAAGTAGAAGGAAAAGAAAAAAAAAAAAAAAAGAAGGCGTGGCCTACCTATGCCCGAGGAATTGGGCATCTTCATGGACAGCTAGTGCAAGTTGTAGCATAATTGGTTTTTTGAAACCCACAAAGCTTTAATTGATTAATTTATTCCACAACGATGCTGTGAGTGCAGACCATGTGTCAACTATTGTGCCAGCTGCTGAGGTACAAAAATGCACAGCAAGATGATCCCTGCCTTTCTGGAGGTACACAGAGAATCAGTACATGCTTTCTGGAAGGCATTCCGCAGCAAGAGCATCTTATCGGTAATATTAATGTGCATTCCTTTCAACCTCGTAATTGTCTTTCTAAACATTGATCTCACGCAAACATCAAAGACAAATCCACACGTGTGCAAGGATGGTGACTGCAGAAATTTTAATACTAATAGTAAAAAACTGGAAACAACCTCATTGTCCTTCACCAGCAAGAGGCTTAAATCAATGACAGTACCCTGCAAACAGGGGAACCAGAGTGACATACCTTATGTATGAAAGAGGTTTGATTTAGTCAAAATTATCTCTGATTTCTGTTTCCTCAGGTGAGGAGGAAAGGCAGGATTTGGTCCGTGCTTAGGAATCCTGCTTAGGGATTCAGAGGAAGGGAGATTTCGTGCTCAGTGTGGCCAAGGGCACGCAGCTAGAATGCATGGCCCGAGCCCTACTGCAGGGAGAGTGGATGGAGCAGCAGGCAAGCAGGATCAGCTGAACCACTTAAAATCATGTTTCATTCCTGATCTCTGTGTAGGCATCACGGTATCTCTTTGCCTTTGTCTGAGCCTCTTCCTCTCAAGCCCAATAGTTACGTACAGCCATTTTATCATATAGTTGATAGGCACTAGCATTGAAAGATATCCACAATATTGTGTGTGTTTTTGTGTGTATTATTATGTGAACAAAAAGCAAATTGCAGAACAATGTGCAAATTATAATCCCATTCTAAAAAACATACAGGTGTAAATGGATGTATTTGAGTATGAATGCCTATGATAAATGAGATTATACTCACATCAGTATATAAACAGAGGTTACCTCTCCAAAGTAGGGCTTCCCAGTGGTAAAGAATCCACCTGCCAATGGAGGAGATGCAAGAGACAAGCATTTGATCCCTGGGTAGGAGGATCCCTTGAAGTAGGAAATGGCAGCCCACTCCAGTATTCTTGCCTGGGAAATCCCATGGACAGAAGAACCTGGCAGGCTACAGTCCATAGGATTGCAGAGTCAGACACAACTGAGTGACTTAGCATGCATGCGCCTCTCTGTACTGGTTTCAGAAAATTGAGCATGGTAATTATTTGATGTGATTTATTGTGTATGTTGCTTAAATTTATCAGAATACTTTCACACTTTAAAAAAAATTTTAAAATATGGGAACAAGGGCCACTGTGGTGTTTTACCTCTAAGCTTTTGATGGTTTCCCCATCTTCTCAGCTTCATCTTCCTCCCTGAATGTCATGTTCTGCCTTGCTTCAAAAGATGTTCCGTCCCAGGAGAGCCTAAGTGAAGAACCACCCTTCTAAGTAATTCACATTGTGACTTCTGTAAGTGATTCTCCCATCAGTGAACCTGCAGCGTCAGGAGAGGAATGAGTGTGACTGTGATTCAGGCACTCTGGCATCTCCCAGCTGTGGCAGTGACGCTCCTCAACTCTCTGTGACACACGCTCCTCATTATTACCCCATCTTATGAAGACACTTCCAACCCAACCTGAGACCTCACCTCCTCTTTGCAAAGCGAGATTCGCCAAGTTTGCAACAATACACTGTTATCAAAATCAATTAGACATGAAGTAGGATTTATGCACTTAGCTCAGTGTTCCAAGCACTAGCTACCAATTTTAGAGCCTGGTAACTTGGAAGAGACTGAAGCATCCTAAGAAAGATTGGGAAGCATGGATATGCTCGCCATTCCAAATCCTACGGTCAATAACAGCGAGTGGGTGCTCGGACAGTAATAATCCAAGGATAAACCAAACTCAATGGACATGAGTTTGAGCAAACTCTAGGAGATAGTGAAGGACAGGCAGGCCTGGTGTGCTGCAGTTCACAGGGTTGCAAAGAGTTGGATATGACTTAGTGACTGAACATAAACCAAACAAATATCCTATAGTCCTCATCTTACTTAACTGCTACATTTCACTTAAAGTTCTTGACCACTCCTACTTTCCTATCACTTTTTCCTTTCCTTGCTTCCTTGAGCCTATTTTATTGTTCTCCTTTGGTCTTTCTGACTCTGCAGTTGCCTACATGAGTTCCTTTATATCCATATATCTGTACAACCATCTGTCCATCCATTCACCCATCAACCCAACCACCCACCCATCCATCCATGTTTTAGCCATTTTTTCCTCACTGGCCACACCTCCCTTAGTTATAATGACCCTGTTGCTGTTTTCTGAAATCCATCCCCTCTATCAGTATCCCAAAATCCATCTAGGGGGGAAATTATCACTGCCTATCATCTTTGGAGAAGGTAATATTCTGAGCTTGCCTCTTGCTGTGGCTTCCAACCATCTAAGCTATGGGCAGAGGATTCTTCAACATCCTACCTCCTGGTACAGCCAGAAGACAATCCCCTGACCCAGATTCAGCCAATCAAATGCCTGTAAGTCTTGAGCAAGTAAAGCAAGATGAGATTTATCAATTACAGGCCTTCTTCTTTGGTATGAATTTTGCTGTGGTCTCTGCTTCCTAGTATCCGGAGTCCCAGCACCACATCCATTTCTCCAGTTTGATGATTTGATCACTTGTAGTTTACATGAGTCTTCAGTGCTCTTCCAGAAAGTGTCTTTTTACCTGTGACTAAGATGGGCTCAGTAACTCAGCTGGTAAAGAATCTGCCTGCAACGCAAGAGATGCCCTTTCGATTCCTGGGTCAGGAAGTTCCCCTGGAGAAAGGACAGGGTACCTACTAAAGTATTCCTGGGCTTCCCTGGTGGCTCAGATGGTAAAGAATCCACCTGCAATGAAGAAGACCCAGATTTGATCCGTGGGTTGTGAAGATCCCCTAGAAGATAGCATGGCAACCCATTCCAGTATTCTTGCCTGGAGAATCCCATGGACAGAGGAGCCTGGCGGGCTACAGTCCATGGGGTCACAAAGAGCTGGACAAGACTGAGCGACTAAGTACACAGGACACAACAGACTGGATATCTATTGCTTGTGACTAAACACCACCTCATCCACAAGGGCAATGACACTGATAAACTTCACTTATCGATATCTCCAGTCATACATAACAAGACTCAAGCCAAAGCTGTCTTATGACTTATGGAAACTACCTCCAACTAATTAACGGTCATCACTACCTGAAGATCACCCAGTTACCCAAGTCAGCAAGAGGAGTATCAGCCTCTCCTCATCCCTCTCACCAATGCTCTGTCTTAAGTCCATCACATCCACTCCCAGTTATCCTGGCTTTTATCCTAACTCCTACATCCCACTGACCCAGCCTTAGTTGTGATGTTTATTGTCTTTTGCCTATATTATAGAATTTAGCTTTCCAACCAGGCTTCTCAGTCCAGTCTCCCTTCTGATTAAAAGTGAATTTTCTAAAGTGCAAATATGATCCCGTGACTTCTCTTTTCCAAATACTCCAAAAGCTCTTCTCTGCCTTCATCAGAGTATCTCAAACTTATTCTTCCAGAACATTAGACAATTTCAACTGAAGTGCTCTAAGGGATACTTTGCTGTTGTTGTTCAGTTGCTAAACTATGTCTGACTCTTTGCAACCCCAAAACTGCAGCACACCAGACTTCCCTGTCCTGCACTATCTCCCAGAATTTGCTCAAGGTCATGTCCATTGAATGGGTGATGCTATCTAACCATTTCATCCTCTGCCACCCTCCTCTTCTTTTGCCTTCAATCTTTCCCAGCATCTTTCCTATCCACAAAAGGGCACTAGAGGAGAAGAAGGGGATGACAGAGGATGAGATGGTTGGACGGCATCACTGACTCGATGAATATGAGTTTGAGCAAGCTCCGGGAGCTTGTGATGGACAGGGAAGCCTGGAGTGCTGCAGTCCATGGGGTCATGAAGAGTTGGACATGACTGAGCAACTGAACTGAAGGGCACTTTGGTAATATAAAATAACTGATATCTTAAAATTCATAGGAAAAGTCTTAATTTCCATCATATTGGGAAAGCATAAACAGAGAGATAATCAGATGGGCTGGGATTATTTTTACTGGGGCAGAGGTCTACAGCCAGACAGCTTTGAATGATCTTTCCCCTTACCTTTTTCCTTTTTTTAATCAGAGATGTATCACATTTTGAATTTTTAAGAGTGGGTATTCTAAACCTTCTTTACCCATGTGGTTTACATTCAGCTCCTTTGGTATTCTGGCTAAATTCTTTATCAAAAACATCACTTTCCAAGGCAAAGTCCTCACATGCATGGCATTCCAATTCCCTGAAAGGCTTTTTCCTGCCTCCTACTGCCTGAAGGTGGGGTTCTTTATCTTGTGCCCTTTCTATGAAACTTGAGGGAGTTTTGATGTAGGGGAGGTATCTAGGGTCAAATGTTGTGAACTGCTGGATTCCTGGGGGTGGGTAGGAGGAGAGGTAGGGATCATTCAGGGTTAAGTGGCAGGTCTTGTTATCACAAAATGCCAGAATCTAATGCAAGACCCTGGATGGTAATCAGGAAGGGAAGCAACAAATGCTCCCCTCCCAGCTTCCTGTCTTGTTCTGAGATGTAGGTTTGGATAATGACAGGAACGGACTATAAGATGTGGCAAAAACATGGTACAGACAAGACAGTAGGTAACCTATGAACACTCACTGAATCACTTCAGTCCAGTTCAGTCGCTCAGTCATGTCCGACTCTTTGTGACCCCACGACTTGCAGCACGCCAGGCCTCCCTGTCCATCACCAACTCCCGGAGTCCACCCAAACCCATGTCCATTGAGTCGATGATGCCATCCAACCATCTCATCCTCTGTTGTCCCCTTCTTCTCCTGCCCTCAATCTTTCCCAGCATCAGAGTCTTTTCAAATGAGTCAGATCTTCACATCAGGTGGCCAAAGTATTGGAATTTCAGCATCAGTCCTACCAATGAACACCCAGGATTGATCTCCTTTAGGATGGACTGGTTGGATCTCCTTGCAGTCCAAGGGACTCTCAAGAGTCTTCTGCAACACCACAGTTCAAAAGCATCAATTCTTCAGCGCTCAGCTTTCTTTATAGTCCAACTCTCACAAATATACATGACCACTGGAAAAACCATAGCCTTGAGTAGACGGACCTTTGTTGACAAAGTAACGTCTCTGCTTTTCAATATACTGTCTAGGTTGGTCATAACTTTCCCCTCCAAGGAATAAGCGTCTTTTAATTTCATGGCTGCAATCACCATCTGCAGTGATTTTGGAGCCCAGAAAAAAAGCTGTTTCCCCATCTATTTGCCAAGAAGTGATGGGATCAGATGCCATGATCTTCGTTTTCTAAATGTTGAGCTTTAAGCCAACTTTTTCACTCTCCTCTTTCACTTTTATCAAGAGGCTCTTTAGTTCCTCTTCACTTTCTGCCATAAGGGTGGTGTCATCTGCATATCTGAGGTTATTGATATTTCTCCCAGAAATCTTGATTCCAGCTTGTGCTTCCTCCAGCCCAGCATTTCTCATGATGTACTCTGCATATAAGTTACATAAGCAGGGTGACAATATACAGCCTTGACGTACTCCTTTTTCTATTTGGAACCAGTCTGTTGTTCCATGTCCAGTTCTAACTGTTGCTTCCTGACCTGCATATGGGTTTCTTAAGAGGCAGGTCAGGCGGTCTGGTATTCCCATCTCTTTCAGAATTTTCCACAGTTTATTGTGATCCACACAGTCAAAGGCTTTGGCATAGTCAATAAAGCAGAAATAGATGTTTTTGTAGAACTCTCTTGCTTTTTTGATGATTCAGTGGACGTTGGCAATTTGATCTCTGGTTCCTCTGCCTTTTCTGAAACCAGCTTGAACATCTGGAAGTTCACAGTTCACGTATTGCTGAAGCCTGGCTTGGAGAATTTTGAGCATTACTTTACTAGCGTGTGAAATAAGTGCAATTGTCCAGTAGTTTGAGCATTCTTTGGCATTGCCTTTCTTTGAGATTGAAATGAAAACTGACCTTTTCCAGTCCTGTGGCCTCTGCTGAGTTTTCCAAATTTGCTGGCATATTGAGTGCAGCACTTTCACAGCAGTATCTTTTAGGATTTGAAATAGCTCAAGTGGAATTCCATCACCTCCACTAGCTTTGTTCGTAGTGATGCTTCCTAAGGCCGATTTGACTTCACATTCCAGGATGTCTGGCTCTAGGTGAACCAGGAAACACTTATTCCTTTGACCTGAGCTGGGGAGGCCACTTTGTCTGCTTCACTTTTAGAAACAACTATCAAAAGGCAATAGTGTTTCTGAGATTCATCTCTGTCTTCACTGGGTTAACGCTAGGTACCATAGAGAGGTCACAGCAACTAAGGAGGAAGGACTTAATTGTGTAATAACTATTTACCGTCTCTTACCTCTTGGTACGTTGGTGAAATGCTTACCAACGCCAAAGACAAATACATAATTAGTATTGACTTAAAACCAAGTTCTATTTCTCCTTAAAATGTAGAAAGATTCAAGGGAACATTACCCAAACAACAACAAAGAGCTGGATAATAAACAAATTATAGTATTGATTGAGCGTAGCAGAGAATAGAGGTAGCAAACAAGTAAACTAAATTCCAAAATGTGACAAGTGCCTCCAAGCTGAGATAAAAACAGCACCTGCTTCATTTTTTAGCAGAGCATGGAAGAAAGAGAAGGCTTCCATACCACTGGGTAAGAAGAGACCAGCTAAATGTTTAATAAATTCTTAAAGGAAAAGTATAGACCAATGCATCAATGTGGAAAAGCTGGGAGTCTCAGTTTATTTCCTAAGCCTTCGCACCCACTCCAGTATTCTGGCCTGGAGAATTCCATGGACTCTATAGTCCATGGGGTCGCAAAGAGTCGGACACGACTGAGAGATTTTCACTTTCACTGTCACCAAGCAGTTCTCTAGAAGAACTAGGGGGAGGCCAGAGACAGAGCCTCTCAAGGTAGCAAAGGCTCCTGGCAGGAAGGCTGTTTACTTTCCCAACACTTCTCTTTTTTTTCAAACTTTAAATTTTTTATTTTGCATTGCGGTACGGCAGATTAACAATGCTGTGGTAGTTTCAGGTGAACAGTGATGGGACTCAGCCATGCAAATACATGTATCCTTTCTCCTCCAAACCCCTGTCCCATCCAGGCTATCACATAACATTGAGTAGAATTCCACGCGCTGTACAATAGATCCTTGTTGCCCAACTCTTCCCTTATACAAAGCAGAAGTCTAAAGCCACTGGGCTGCAAACTCTCTTATCTCAGCATCGAGAAAAACAATCTCTTGCTTATAGGGCAGGAGCAGGAACAAAGCCAGCTCACTCTAGGGGTGAAGTAGAAAATCATCCTGACCCCAGGTTATCAGCAAAGATCCACCGCCACTGCTGCAGGGGGAAGGGAAGAGGTTAAAATGGACCCACCCCTGCGTCCCCTGGACAAAGAATCCCATGGACAGAGGAGCCTGGCAGGCTACAGCCGTGGGGTCACAAGAGTCGGACATGACTTTGCAACCAAACCACCGCCATCAAGAAATAAAGCAATCAATAGAAGCAGACACAAAGACCAACAGACATTGGTTCTCTCAAAGAGGAGTGCCTGAGTGCATGCTCAGTTGGGTCTGACTCTTTGCAACCCCATGACCTATAGCCTGCCAGGTTCCTCTAGCCATGAAATTTTCCAGGCAAGAGTACGGAATGGGTTGCCATTTCTTTCCCAGAGGATCTTCCTGACCCAGGGCTTAAACCTGGATGTCTTGTCTCCTGCATTGGCAGGTGGGTTCTTTATCGCTGCACCACCTAGAACTCTGTTTCAATAACTATGATTAAAATGTTGAGGCATCTAATAGAACAGGTGGACAAACATGCATGAACAGATGCGAATTTCAGCAGAGAAATCTGCCTTGAAGACAGTTCTTCCAAAGGGGCATTAAAATTACCAAGCAAACCTGGAGCTTCCAAGAGCTTCCAAGCATGATGAGATCCCACTTTTCCCATGATGCTCATATCAGAAGGTATAAAAAATACCCTGATCATTACAATGAACACCAGTGCTAGACACAGCTTCCTTATTTTCACTGAAACATCTTTCACCTCTGTAGGAAGCTACCTTTGTAACAGAATGAAAGCTTATGGCCTTTTTGATCGCTTTAAAGTAAGGAAAACTCCCATGTAAGTGTCAAAAATAAACAGCTCACAGGCTTGTAATATTCTGTTTCTTGATCTGGATGCAGGAAACATGAGTATATTCATTTTTGTAAAAATTTATTCATCAAGCTGTACACTTAAAACTTGCATTCATTTAATTATGGATATTTTACGTCAATAAGAATGTCTTCGTATAATAGCTCATTTGAATAAGGACCTGGTGTATAGCCCAGGGACCTCTACTCAATACTCTGTAATAACTTATATGAGAAAAGAGTCTGAAAAAAGAAGATATATGTATACGTATAAACGAATCACTTTGTTGTTCACTCAAAACTAACACGACATTGTCAATCAACTACACTCCAATATAAAATAAAAACTTTAAAAATAACTTGTTAAAATATATCTGGTAAAATTTTAATTTTTTCTTATCTAATGATAGCTTTTTAAAGCAAGTTAAATGCATATAAGGTTTTACAGCTCAACAGTATAACCCATCTAGCTGACTAGTTATTATCAAGATAATTATCTGGACTACATGGGTGAGTTTGTAAAGATTTCTTTTAAGAATAAAGAACTCAAAAAAGAACAAGGAACTCAGTGCACAGAAAAGATCTAGAAGCTAATGTAATGGAAACACTAGCAACAAAAATATCTTGGAAAATGAGGATCTGGATATAGATCCCTAAGGCCTTCACTTTTCTCCAAAACTTTACTTAGGGAAGCCCATATGGATAGAGGCCACTTGAATTCATAAGATAAAACAAACACCCCTTTTGAGGCCTGGACATATCTAAACCTAAAGACATACTTCACCTTCTTAGTCAAATTATTGATATCCTATATCATCCTTCTTATTAGCATGTAAAAACTGGTATTTAAAGTATGGTTCTAAGTATATTTATTAAGTATCACTCACCTGCTGTCAGTCGTTCAACCCTGTCCAACTCCCTGCAACCCCATGGACTGCAGCCTGCCAGGCTCCTCTGTCCAAGGGATCCTCCAGGCAAGAATACTGGAACAGGTTGCCATTTCCTACTCCAGGGGAATCTTCCCAACCCAGGGATTGAACCCGTGTCTCCTGCAGCTTCTGCATTGGCAGGCAGGTTCTTTACCACTAGCGCCACATGGGAAGCCCCCTCTATATTAAGTCTATTTCACACTTTACAACAACAAAAAAAAAATCACAGGCTTGTCAGCAGCTCTTTGCAGGAAACCACCATCAGCAGGATTCCCTGATGGCACAGTGGTAAAGAATCGCCTGCTAACACAGGAGTCGAGGGAGACGGGTTCAATCCTTGGAGAAGGGAGATGGCAACCCACTCCAGTATTCTTGCCTGGAGAATCCCATGGACAGAGGAGCCTGAAGGTTACAGTCCGTGGGGTCACAGAGTCAGAGACGACTTAGCGACTGAACGACGACAAACATCAGCAAGAAGCCCCTTCTCTTGTCACTTTAACAAAGCTATATGGTAACTAACTTTTAAACCAGGCATCCCCATGCTATACTCATCTCCGCCCCAAGCACACCTTTCAAATCTTTTCATCACACAATATCGTGCCTAACTTGTCAGTTCATTTAGTAGGTCAAAGAAGCATAACAGAAATGAAACATAAGGAATGAACAGAGGACCAGATCGATTCCCTAACTTCCCCTTCAGGAATCTCATGAACAAAGTGTGTGGACAAGACAGCTTCTAGAGGAAAAATCACAAGAAGTCGACAAGCCTGTGTGCAGTGGGTGACGGTGATGACTCTGACCTCCCATCTCTATGATTCACTGAGGTTACTTCCCTATTTCCCTTTTTTTTTCTTTTTACTTTTATTTGAATTGTTTTACAATTTTTTAAAATTTAAATTTATTTAATTGGAGGCCAATTACTTTACAATATTGTATTGGTTTTGCCATACATCAACATGAATCCGCCATGGGTGTACACGTGTTCCCCATCCTGAACCCCCCTCCCACTTCCCTCCCCGTACCATCCCTCTGGTTCATCCCAGTGCACCAGCCCCAGGCATCCTGTATCCTGCATCGAACCTGGACTGGCGATTCGTTTCTTAAATGATATTATACATGTTTCAATGCCATTCTCCCAAATCCCTATTTCCCTTTTCCCTATTTCCAAATCCCTATTTCCCTTTAAAACCTTTCACAGCTGAGCAGAATCTTCGAAGGTGGCTTCTGGGGGACATTGCATCCACCATCTCCCCAGATTGCTGACATTCTGATTAAGGCACTTTTCCTTTCTATCAACATCTGTTAAGGATTGATTTTGTAAGCAGCGAGCAGTGGGACCTGATTCATTCGGTAACAGGTGGAGAGACCACATGTATGTACTTTCGCTTTGCTTTGCAGCTGCAATTTTCTGAAGACCAAAATCCACAGAGACAATGGTATCCCAAATTACAGCCAACAATAAGTTTGTAATTGTTGTTGTTCAGTCGCTCAGTCGTGTCTGACTCTGTGACCCCATGGACACCAGGCTTCCCTGACCTTGCTCAAACTCATGCCCATTGAATTAGTGATGCCATCCAACCATCCCATCCTTTATTGTGAAGCACAGAAATTTAAACAAAGAGAAATCCTCAAGCCTTAGCTCTAGCTGTTTCTTCTAGGAAACCTTCCAATTAACATGGATAAAACTTTTAAAGAAGCAATCTATACATCGCTATTCTTCTGCCTCCCTGGTCATCTTCTGGGGGAAAACTAGTCAGCAGTAAAATACCAGTAAAGAATGGCACAAAGGCATATATCCAAAGTCCCAGTGATTTTTTACTATGGTCTTGTCATTACCTGAAGAGCCAAAACCTGTGGCTTCCTTTCTTTGTCTTTAAAAAATATTTATCTATTTATTTGGCTACATCAGATGCTAGTTGCTGCATACAGGCTTCTCTCTAGTTGAAGAGCAGAGGCTCAGTAGTTGCGGCCACTGGGATCTTAGTTTCTGGACCAGGGAAGCAACCCGTGTCCCCTGCACTGGCAGGCAGATTGTTAACTACTGGACCACTGGGGAAGTCCCCTTTGGTTTTCTTTAAGCACACACTTCAGAACTTGCACTACACTAACACAGTATCGCAATCTGAATTTACTTTGCAAAAAGAGAAGAAAGGTGGCCTTCCTTCAAAAAGGAAAAAATGAGGTCTGCTTCTATTTACAAACATCTAGATGTCCAAAACAAGTGGGATTATGGTTTAGAGAGATCCTGCTATCCGCAACTTCAGTGGAACCATGCCGAGGACAACAGAGGAGCCAGAGTTCTAATTTTAAGTTCTGATTCCCCCAGGTCCTAGAGTTTGAGCAAGGTCCTAGATGGTTATCATATTCCACAAACAACCTGATCCATCCAGGGACCAATGTCTCTACATAGAGCAGTCCGCTCCCCCAGTGACCATCTTTTATGAAGAGATTTTTAGTTGTTATAACACATGTGGCAAACTACTTGATACATTTTTACATGTCTACATCCTTTTACATACATATACCCTGGCCCCCAGATTCCCACATAGAGTATTTCCACCACATCACGAAGAAGGCTCCCTAATGCCTTTTCCAGTCCATAAACCCCAACTGTAACCACTCCCCTGACCCTTATCACCACAGATTAGTTTTGCCAGCTTTTGAACTTTATATAGATGGAATCATATGCTGCTTCTGCTAAGTCATTTCAGTTGTGTCTGACTCTGTGCGACCCCAAAGACGGCAGCCCACCAGGCTCCCCCGTCCCTGGGATTCTCCAGGCAAGAACACTGGAGTGGGTTGCCATTTCCTTCTCCAATGCATGAAAGTGAAAAGTGAAAGTGAAGTTGTTCAGTCATGTCCGACCCTCAGCAACCCCATGGTCTGCAGCCTTCCAGGCTCCTCCGTCCATGGGATTTTCCAGGCAAGAGCACTGGAGTGGGGTGCCATTGCCTTCTCCAAGATGGAATTATATAGTATGTTGTAATAATCCTCTTTTGCAAAGCTCATCAACCTCACAGGGTCTTGGAGAACCACTTAAAAGTACAAGGGTTCTGTGAATGGATTGTTCAATGGTCCTTGATCCAGACTTCTGGCATCCACAGCTGGCCAGGTGGGAAATTAAAGCACCTCTTTGCAGTGAGGGAAAAAAAAACAATCAAGAGACCAACCACAGCTCACTTTACTGCAAAAAATCAAAGGAAACTCCTGCTGCCCTTGAAGACGAAGAACAGCTGGGTCCTTCCTCATTTGACACTTGATAAACTGCTTCCGGGGAGGAGGATCAGCCAGGGGAAAAATAAAGCACTTTCTGTCTGGGGAGCACGAGTTTCCTTATCAATTTCTCTTAAAGGGGCAACTCCCCAAAGATGGTCCTCTCAACAACCGCTCCAAGTTTCTCCATTTCTATTTTTCTCTCTCACCTCCGAGAAGAACTAGGGATATTGTCCCTCCACTAGGAATGTTGTCACCATCTCTGCAGAGCTGCTCATCACAAAAGCTGCAAGGAATTTATTCAAAGCCCTAAAACAGTCTTATAGAAACAACACAGTGAAAGCCATGTTAAGTCTCTTGGTCACCCTTTTAGCTGCCTAAAAGGTATAACCCAGGACCAGGTAGGTACTCCTGTGGTTCAACAGGAAATCCTCATTTTCTTTAAGAGGTGCATTAGAACTGTTATTTCTCTTATTTTCCAAGCTTTGAAATGCAAACAGACTCTCCCATGGTTGAGTGTTCAACATAATTAATCAAAGAATATTCAGTCAATATATCTTTGGTTAATGTACCAAAAGAAATGAGAAAAAGTAGTGGAATGAAAAGAAACTCTTTCATCCATGTGTTTCCCTTTCCAGTGACTCAGTAGCAGGGTGTCAGCTCATACACACAGACGAAGTGATGCAGATGGGGCTGATTTGCTAGACAGGACCCAGATTTGTCTAGCCTCCTAATTTTCTTTTTTTTTTAAACAACCTCTCATTTACAGAATAGACGACTTCCTCTGATACTGTGGATAAATCTTAGACTCATTAAAATTCTAGGCTGGTGGGGATTCAGGAGGTAATCTTGCCAAATCCCTTCTTTCCTTTTAAATGTATTATTATTTTTCAAATTTTTGGCCACACCACGCAGCATGGGGCATCTTATTCCCAGACCTGGGATCAACCCATGTACCCTGCATTGGAAGTTCAGATTCTTAACCACTGGACCACCAGGGAAGTCCCACCAAATCCGTTCTTTGAACACAAAAACTAAAGGATGGCCAGGCTGGGTGAGGGACCAGGACAATGAGACCCAGTCGGTAAATGGCAGAACCAAGCCCAGCCTTCAGGTCTCCCCTAATGCCTGGTTCATTTCTTTACCCTTGTGGTAGCCTGCATCTGTGTGTGCTTGGTCATCCAGTCATGTCTGACTCTTTGTGACTCTATGGACTGTAGCCTGTCAGGTGCCTCTGTCCATTGGGTTTTTCAGGCAAGAATGCTGCAGTGATTACCATTTCCTTCTCTAGAGCCATCTGCCCAACTCTGGGACTGAACCTGCATCTCCAGTGTACCTTGTTTGGCAGGCAGAGTCTTTATCCCTGAACCACCTGGGAAGCCCTGCATTATCACATTATTCTTCTTTCCCCTCTATACAGGAAGCTGAAGGCAAGATGTTGGCGGGGCTGGCTCTCATCAAAAGGCTCAACTAGGGAAGGATTTACTTTTCTGCTTCTTTGGCTGTTGGGCAGCCTTCAGCTCCCTATGATTATAGAGCTAACAGCTTCAGTTTATTTGGTGGCGCGAGGCCACCCTCAAGTACTAAAGGCCACCCGCAGTTCTTTGTCACACAGGCCTCCAAAACATGGCCGACTGTTTCATCAAGGCTGGAGAGAAAAGATCTAAAGGGAGTTTGCTGGCAAGGTGGAATCTCATGTAACATAACATGACCATGGGAAGGATATCCCATCACCTGCCATATTCTATTGGTTAAAACCAAGTCACAGGTCCCACCCACACTCAAAAAGAGGGAATTACTCAAGGGCTAGACTTCTGAGGCAGACATCACGGGGGATCATCTTCAAGTTTGTCCGCCATGACACCACACCACCTGACATTCCCCTCTTGGATTGTGTAACCAGTGGGAATGAGGGTCAGTATTCATCTGAGATGACTACAAAGGTGGCCACAGAGCATCGCAAGGCACTTGTCACCTCTCCTCCCTCAGCTTAGCACCACATGCTTCTTCTCATAAAAACCGTTTGAAATTCAAACCCCACTCTTGCCTCCCACTCAGTACTCTTCCTCTGACCTTGTGCAGACTTGATTCTGAAACCAATCAATCCTTTCCACTCTCAGCTCATGGAAACTCGCTCTTAATAGACTGCAGCATTTCTGCTTTCTCTGTTTCACTGGGGATTCCAAAAGAGTCTCTCTTTCTGTCATTCATAACAAGATCTTCCCTCTTATCAAAAGGTGAAAGTGGAAGTTGCTCAGTCATCTCCAACTCTTTGCAAACCCAAGGTCGATACAGTCCATGGAATTCTCCAGGCCAGAATACTAGAGTGGGTAGCCTTTCCCTTCTCCAGGGGATCTTCCCAACCCAGGGGTCGAACCCAGGACTCCCACATTGCAGGCAGATTATTTACCAGCTGAGCCACAGGGAAGACCAAGAATACTGGAGTGGATATCCTATCCCTTCTCCAGTGGATCTTCCTGACCCAGGAATTGAATCAGGGTCTCCTGCATTGAAAGTGGATTCTTAACCAACTGAGCTATCAGGGAAGACCTTTTGCACAAGACAACCCCCATAATTTAAAATAATGTCTCCAATTAAATGCACTCATTTAGAGGCATAAGTAATATTATACCTGAGTAAATAAAATTGAGCAGGAGCCTGTAGAGCTCCTCAGTACAAAAGCTCTTCTGTATCCCCCATTTCTAGATTGGGCTTCCCAGATGGTACTAGTGGTAAAGAACCCACCTGCCAATGCAGGAGACATAAGAGATGTGGGTTTGATCCCTGGGTCGGGAAGATCCCCTGGAGGAGTATATGGCAACCTATTCCAGTATTCTTGCCTGGAAAATCCCCATGGACAGAGGAGCCTGGGGGAGTACGGTCCATAGGGTCACACAGAGTCTCAACTTAACACATGTATATGCACATTTCTAGAAAGAATGAAGAGACAGAGCCAAAGCAAAAACAACACCCAGGTGTAGATGTGACTGGTGATGGAAGTAAAGTCCAATGCTGTAAAGAACAATACTGCATAGGAACCTGGAATGTTAGGTCCATGAATCAAGGCAAATTGGAAGTGGTCAACAGGAGATGGCAAGAGTGAACACTGACATTTTAGGAATCAGTGAACTAAAATGGACTGCTGCTGCTGCTGCTGCTAAGTTGCTTCAGTCATGTCCGAGTCTGTGCAACCCCACAGACGGCAGCCCACCAGGCTCCCCTGTCCCTGGGATTCTCCAGGCAAGAACACTGGAGTGGGCTGCCATTTCCTTCTCCAATGCATGAAAGTGAAGTCGCTCAGTCGTGTCCAACTCTTAGTGACCCCATGGACTTCAGTCATTTCCAGGCAAACCACTCAATATCACAGTAATCCAAGCCTATGCCCCAACCAGTAATGCTGAAGTTGAACGATTCTATGATGACCTACAAGACCTTCCAGAACTAACATCCAAAACAGATGTCCTTTCATCATAGGGGACTGGAATGCAAAACTACAAGTCAAGAGATACCAGGAGTAAAGCAAATTTGGCCACGGAGTCCAAAATGAAGCTGGGCAAAGGCTAACAGAGTTTTGCCAAGAGAACACACTAGTCATAGCAAACACTCTCTTCCAACAACATGAGAGAAGACTCTACACATGGACATCACCAGATGGTCAACACTGAAATCAGATTAATTATATTCTTTGCAGTTAAAGATGGAGAAACTCAATACAGTAAGGAAAAACAAGACCAGGAGCTGACTGTGGCTCAGATCATGAACTCCTTATTGCCAATTTCAGACTTAAATTGAAGAAAGTAGGGAAAACCACTAGACCATTCAGGTATGACCTAAATCAAATCCCTTGTGATTATACAATGGAAGTCACAATTAGATTCATGGGATTAGATCTGATAAGAGTGACTGAAGAACTATGGACAGAGGTTCATGACATTGTACAGGAGGCAGTGATCAAGATCATCCCCAAGAAAAAGAAATGCAAAAAAGAAAAATAGTTGCCTGAGAAGGCCTTACAAATAGCTGAGAAAAGAAGAGATGTTAAAGGCAAAGAAGAAAGAAAAGATATACCCATCTAAATGCAGAGTTCCAAAGAATAGCAAGGAGAGATACGAAATCCTTCCTCAGTGATCAACGCAAAGAAACAGAGGAAAACGATAGAATGGATAAGATTAGAGATCTCTTCAAGAAAATTAGAGATACCAATGGAACATTTCATGCAAAGATGAGCACAAAAAGGACTGAAATGGTATGGACCTAACAGAAGCAGAAGATATTAAGAACAGGTGGCAAGAATACACAAAAGAACTGTACAAAAGAGACCTTCATGACCCAGATAATCACAATGGTGTGATCACTCACCTAGAGCCAGACATCCTGGAGTGTGAAGTCAAATGGGGCTTAGGAAGCATCGCAAAGCTAGTGGAGGTGATGGAATTCTGGTTGAGCTATTTCAAATCCTAAAAGATGATGCTGTGAAAGTGCTGCACTCAATATGTCAGCAAATTTGGAAAACTCAGCAGTGGCCACAGGACTGGAAATGGTTTTCCAATCATTCTAGGGATTAGAATGAAAAATGCAGTTTTCAATCTAATCCCTAAAAAAGTCAATGCCTGTTCATGGATTGGAAGAATCAATATAGTGAAAATGAGTATACTACCCAAAGCAATTTATAGATTCAATGCAATCCCTATCAAGCTACCAACGGTATTCTTCACAGAGCTAGAACAAATAATTTCACAATTTGTATGGAAATACAAAAAACCTCGAATAGCCAAAGCAATCTTGAGAAAAAAGAATGGAACTGGAGGAATCAACCTACCTGACTTCAGGCTCTACTACAAAGCCACAGTTATCAAGACAGTATGGTACTAGCACAAAGACATAAATATAGATCAATGGAACAAAATAGAAAGCCCAGAGATAAATCCACACACATACGGACACCTTATCTTTGACAAAGGAGGCAAGAATATACAATGGATTAAAGACAATCTCTTTAACAAGTGGTGCTGGAAAATCTGGTCAACCACTTGTAAAAGAATGAAACTAGAACACTTTCTAACACCATACACAAAAATAAACTCAAAATGGATTAAAGATCTCAACGTAAGACCAGAAACTATAAACTCCTAGAGGAGAACATAGGCAAAACACTCTCTGACATACATCACAGCAGGATCCTCTATGACCCACCTCCCAGAATATTGGAAATAAAAGCAAAAATCAACAAATGGGACCTAATTAACCTTAAAAGCTTCTGCACATCAAAGGAAACTATTAGCAAGGTGAAAAGACAGCCTTCAGAATGGGAGAAAATAATAGCAAATGAAGCAACTGACAAACAACTAATCTCAAAAATATACAAGCAACTCCTACAGCTCAACTCCAGAAAAATAAATGACCCAATCAAAAAATGGGCCAAAGAACTAAATAGACATTTCTCCAAAGAAGACATACAGATGGCTAACAAACACATGAAAAGATGCTCAACATCACTCATTATCAGAGAAATGCAAATCAAAACCACTATGAGGTACCATTTCACACCAGTCAGAATGGCTGCGATCCAAAAGTCTACAAATAATAAATGCTGGAGAGGGTGTGGAGAAAAGGGAACCCTCTTACACTGTTGGTGGGAATGCAAACTAGTACAGCCACTATGCAGAACAGTGTGGAGATTCCTTAAAAAACTGGAAATAGAACTGCCTTATGATCCAGCAATCCCACTGCTGGGCATACACACTGAGGAAACCAGAAGGGAAAGAGACACGTGTACCCCAATGTTCATCGCAGCACTGTTTATAATAGCCAGGACATGGAAGCAACCTAGATGTCCATCAGCAGATGAATGGATAAGAAAGCTGTGGTACATATTCACAATGGAGTAATACTCAGCCATTAAAAAGAAAACATTTGAATCAGTTCTAATGAGGTGGGTGAAACTGGAGCCTATTATACAGAGTGAAGTAAGCCAGAAGGAAAAACACCAATACAGTATACTAACGCATATATATGGAATTTAGAAAGATGGTAACAATAACCCTGTGTACGAGACAGCAAAAGAGACACTGATGTATAGAACAGTCTTATGGACTCTGTGGGAGAGGGAGAGGGTGGGAAGATTTGGGAGAATGGCATTAAAACATGTAAAATATCATGTATGAAACGAGATGCCAGTCCAGGATCGATGCACAATACTGGATGCTTGGGGCTAGAGCACTGGGACGACCCAGAGGGATGGTATGGGGAGGGAGGAGGGAGGAGGGTTCAGGATGGGGAACACGTGTATACCTGTGGCGGATTCATTTTGATGTTTGACAAAACTAATACAATTATGTAAAGTTTAAAAATAAAATAAAATTTTTTAAAAAGTCAATGCCAAAGAATGTTCAAACTATTGCACAATTGCACTCATCTCACACACTAGTAAAGTAATGCTCAAAATTCCCCAAGCTAGGCTTAACAGTACATGAACCATGAATTTCCACACGTTCAAGCTGGTTTTAGAAAAGGCAGAGGAACCAGAGATCAAATTGTCAACATCCGTTGGATCACTGAAAAAGCAAGAGAGTTCCAGAAGAACAACTACTTTTGCTTTATATGCCAAAGCCTTTGACAACAAACTATGGAAAATTCTTCAAAAGATGGGAATACCAGACTACCTTACTTGCCTCCTGAGAAGCCTGTATGCAGGTCAAGAAGCAACAGTTAAAACTGGACATGGAACAATGGACTGGTTCCAAATTAGGAAAGGAGTACATCAAGGCTGTATATTGTCACCCTGCTTATGTAACTTGTATACAGAGTACATCATGCGAAATGTCAGGCTGGATGAAGTAAAAGCTGGAATCAAGATTGCTAGGAGAAGTATCAATAACCTCAGATATGCAGATGACACCACCCTGATGGCAGAAAGCAATGAGAAACTAAAGAGTCTCTTGATGAAAGTGAAAGAGGAGAGTGAGAAAGCTAGGTTAAAACTCAAAATGCAAAAAAAAAAAAAAAAAGATCATGGCATCTGGTCCCATCACTTCATGGCAAATAGATGGGGAAACAATGGAAACAGTGAGAGACTTTATTTTTCTTGGGCTCCAAAATCACTGCAGATGGTGACTGCAGCCATGAAATTAAAAGACATTTGCTCCTTGGAAGAAAAGCTATGACCAACCTAGACAGCATATTAAAAAGCCGAGACATTACTTTGCCAACAAAGGTCTGTCTAGTCCAAGCTATGGTTTTTCCTGTATTCATGTATAGATGTGAGAGTTGGACTAGAAAGGAAGCTGAGCACCAAAGAATTGATGCTTCTGAACTGTGGTATTGGAGAAGACTCTTGAGAGTCCCTCGGACTGCAATAGCAAACCTGTCAATCCTAAAGGAAATCAGTCCTGAGTATTCATTGGACTGAAGCTCCAATTCTTTAGTGATCTGATGCAAAGAACTGACTCACTGGAAGACCCTGATGCTGGGAAAGATTGAAGCCAGGAGGAAAAGGGGATGACAGAGGATGAGGTGGTTGGATAGCATCACCAACTCAATGGACATGAGTTTAAGCAAGCTCCAGGAGTTGGTGATGGACAGGGAAGCCTGGCATGCTATAGTCCATGGAGTTGCAGAGTCAGACGTGACTGAGCACCTGAACTGAACTGATGCACATTTCTAGAATAGGCTTCATTCAGCCTCCTAGACCTTCCCTGAGTTCCAGTGCACAGGTTCAACAGTTGCTACTCAGGGAAAAGAAGGGATGCCCATACAAGGGAGGAACAGTTAAGAAACAACATTGCAGCCCTGGGGCAGAGTATGGGTTCCCCCTCAAGGGATACATATAACCATACCTTTGAGCTGTTTTGCAGATACTGACACCCCAACAATGTGGGAGAAGTTAATCATATGTTGCCTACAAGCACAGAGACCCCAGAGCCATTAACCAGAAGGCTGACGCTGACTCCCACTTACCTCACCACCAACCAATCAGAAAAATGAGCACAAGCTGATCACGTTCTTTGAGCCAATTCTATAAAACTCTCACTAGCCCCTCCAGGTCGGACACACAGTTTTGAGGGCGTTAACCCACTGTGGCCCCCCTTGCCTTGCAAAACAATAAAGTTATTGTTTTCTACTTTACCCAAACTATATCCAAGATTTGGTGTCAGGGTATAGAAGCTGGATTCGGCTTCAGTCCCTAAGAATTGATTTGAGTGATGGCACTTGCTGACCATTAGGAAGCATCAGTTCCAAAGATGTACAGCCTTCTCTCTGTGATGAGATCTGCACATGCTCAGCACCAAGAGAAGGTGGAAGTCAAAGGAGGCAAGCAAGATAGGAAGGGAGGAGTGAACAAGACACTGTCCTTCGACAACCCAGCCTCATCCTAGATTTTAACTCACACCTCTGAGACTTAGATTCATCCGCACATGGAAAAGTGACCCCAGGATCACCTCACACTGGTCACAATGACCATGATCAAAAAGTCTATAAATAACAAATGCTGGGGAGAATGTGGAGAAAAAGGAACTCTACTCTACTGTTAGTAAGAGTGAAAATTGGTGCAGCCATCATGAAGAATAGTATGGAGGTTCCTTAAAAAACTGAAAACAGAATTACCATATGACTCAGCAAGGGCTCCCCTGGTGGCTCACATGGTAAAGTATCTACCTGCAATGCAGGAGACCTGGGTTCGATCCCTGGGTAGGGAAGATCCCCTGGAGAAGGGAATGGCTACCCACTCCAGCATTCTTGTCTGGAGAATTTCATGGACAAAGGAACCTCACAGGCTACAGTTCACCAAGTTGCAAAGACTCAGCATGACTGAATGACTAACACTTTCACTTTCATGACCCAGCAATCCCACTTCCTGGGCATATATCTGGAGAAAACCGTAATTCAAAAAGACACATGCACCCCAATATTCATGGCAGCACTATTTACAAGCCTTGGAAACAACCCAGATATCCATCTGAGTTGAAAGGATAAAGACGTGGTATGTACATACAGTGGACTCACCCCGAAAAAAGAATGAAATTATGTCATTTGCAGCAACGTGGATGAATCTAGAGATTATCACACTGAGTAGAGTAAGCCAGACAAAGACAAATACTGTGTATCACTTATATGTGGAATCTAAAAAATGTGATGCAGATTAACTTACAGAACAGAGACAGAGCCACAGATATAGAGGACAAACTTACAGTTGCAGTGGGGTGGGACATGGGAATAAATAGGGGGCGTAGGAGGGACATAATCATCCTACTATGCATAAAAAAGATAGCCACCAAGGATCTACTGTATAGCACAGGGAATTAGGTAAACTATGTTTACAATGTTTTGTAATTGCCTATAAGGGAAAAGAATCTGAGGGAAAAAAAAATATATATGCACACATATATATGTATGACTGAATCACTCTGCTGCACACCTGAAACTATCAGAACAATGTAAATCGACTATACTTCAATAATATATATATATTCAAAATAATAGTCACATTAATCAGGATGTTTTGATTTTTGTTAACTTATAAAAGTAGAGCTGCCACTTGGAAATATCACATCTAGAAGAACTGGACAGTGTTATGATTCTTAGGCTGAACAACCAAGAGAAGAGCTTTAAAGGCGTATTTCAGTGGACGTTGAGGATTTTCTCTTACAGGAACTGGAGAAACAGCGTAGTAAGAACAGACAGCCAAGCAGGCAAGAACACGTAGAGCTGGAAGTAAATCTCAGCTCCCCTGAATTCCAGTCTGTCCGCTGCTATTTCTGGTAGGGCTCAAGTTAGAGGAAGAAAAACGTCTCAGGTCTCAGGCAAGCTGTGTTCAAAACTGGAAAGAAACTGAATGCCTGAAACAGAAAACATTAGGGAAGAAATGTGCAGACTTAGTCACTTAATCTCATCTACTCATGAGTACACAAAAAACTACGTTTCATGGCTGGGCTACAACAAATGAACAAATCAGAACTCTCACTATAGCAGCAGACAACTAGTTTCCAAAGGAACAGAAAAAGAGCTTTCCTGAGGTTCAGACCTGATCCAAAACATCTGATCCAAAATACCCCAAGATATTTAGTTATGGAAGCACCAAAAAGAAACATGGAGTCCACTTGTGGGATAGCCCTAAACAAGAAAAGTATGTAACTTCATGGACTAGGATATGTCTGTCTGGTTTCTCCGTTCAATAGTTTTCTGGGAAATAGGTAATATGCCATGTATTTAGTACAGCTTATCTAAGAAGTGAATATATTTACTGCCCATTAGAAGCAGTGAACTATTTGATGTCGGAATAAATGAAAGAGTGAGTAAATGAGTGACTGGATGAAAAAAATGAATGAATGGATTAATGATTAAATAAATATGCATTCATAGCAAGTTCCACTGTTTGATCTGTTACCAAGTCATTGACCAATGAACCTTCCCATGAGTGGTATTTGAAATTCCCTGCAGTGATTTTCTGAAGTCCCTGCCTGACCCATGGGTTGCTCAAGAGGGAGCATGGTGGCAGTGGGGTCTGGTTTGAAAGTGTTCTTTTCTCCACCTTCCCAGCCACCACACTGAAAACCTTCCATGTATTCTGAGAGAAACACAAGACCCATGCAGGTTTCAGATAGAACAAACACAATGACATATGCACCACTACCCATTTTTCAGAATAAATTTGTGTTTCTAGAATAAATTTGAATTACAAAACCTTCATGGAACTGAAAACGTACCTATGGCATGAAATCAGATACACCTACCAAAGATGCTTATGTTAAATATTTAATAAAACAAAATGCTGACTTAAAAGAAAAGAGTTTGGATAAACCCTTGAAATCTGCTGTTCTGGGTTATGGCATTTAAGTGGTCTTCAAACGATTTCAGTCTTTCTTTTAAAAGAACTGTACAGAGGACAGAAGTTCAAGTCCTTCCTCTGTATTATTTGCCACCATAATGCACTTGTCACTAAAGAGTGTTTTTTAAACTCCCACACATGCACGGCATGAGGAGACTACAGCACAAAACCAAATATTTCATACCTACAATCATAATTATATTCCTTTTTTTAAGAACAGGGCATCTTAATACATGTTCACTGAAAATGAGCAAACTCTATAAAAAGAAAACAAAGAAAGCAAAAAGAAGCATCTTTCTTCTGACCCTACTGAAAAAACTCTGAGGATATATGCAAGCTTTTATAACACTACATGGGTACAAAGTAGATGATAAAGAAGGATAAAAATAATCCTTCTAAGAGATTCTTATCTGGCCAAGTACTATGGATGATACATAACAGACTGACAAGGAGCAAATGTGAATATCACAGAAAACATGTGTCATAACCTGAAAATGGTTCTGAGAAGTTTACACTGAAGATTTCTCTGCCTCAGGAGTCCATAACAGCCTCAAGCCTTCTCAGCTGCAAACCACCCGAGAGGAGCAATTTATTTCCTACCCTCTCAAAGATTGTCATAAGAAAAATGTGCTACCATCATTAACCAAAAAAACTGACCGGATTCCTGGGACTTCCTTGGTGGTCCAGTGGTTAAGAATTCAATACAGGGGACATGGGTTTGATTCCTGACTGGGAATGCAGATCCCACAAACCACGGAGCAACTAATCCCGAGGGCCACAACTAGAGTCGAGCGCTGCAACGGCAGATGCTGCATGATGCGACACAGATCCTGTGCGCTGCAACTAAGACCCAACAGAGCCAAGTAAATAAATATTTTTAAAAATTGACCGGATTCCTAACTGTCCAAGTCCCTTTATAGGCTTTGCTATATTACTCTACTGATCAACGCACAGTCACCAATGAATTGAACCAAAAGACATCATGTGTGTGTGTGTATTTTTAAAAAAGTCTACTTCAATCCTGACACAGGATAAGGAAATATTCAATGCAGCTGGGCTTGCTAGATGTTCACCTCTTTCTGAAGCTCTCCAGTGATGGAGGCTCCTATGCCTTCGTCATCTCAGCAGTCAGGAAGTGATTTCTTATTTCCAATGAAAAATTATTTGATATGTACATCCCTGTTGTGTCCTACATGGGCCTGAGCAGAAATGGCTTAAGACTCTTAAGCCAGGAGTCCACAGTTGCAGGGGACAAAATGTAGCTTCTGCTCACTTCACAGGAAGGTGTCTCGTGGTGCTTGGAGCAGGAGCCACAACAAGATCTTGACCTTACAAGGAAATGGTACTCAGCATGGGGTGCAGGAAAATATCAAGGCTCTCTCTGGGTTGCTTACACACCTGCCTTATTCTTCCCTCTATGTGGACCAGCTTTCTCTGTCTCTCTATCCACACAAAAGCCAGAATGGCTCCCTCTTGGTTTCTCCTCCACTTAATAGACCATGCCACCCAGACCACAATCTCCTAGTTTTAATCTCAAATTCCAGGAGGGAGAAACTGATACAGCGACCCTGGGTCAAGGGTCCACTCCAATCTGATCCATGGTGTCCAGGAGGAAGATGATGCTAAGGGCCCACCCTGAAGATACAGTGCAGGGCAGTCATGGGGGTCAGGCTGAGCTGGGAAGATATTCCCAAAAGTGTTCTCAGAAAGACATGCCACTTTCCTGATTCACCTCTCTCTCCCCTAATATTTAAATCTTGCCTCTAGAACATGTTTTAAATTCCAGTGACCCATTTTCTCTTCTTCCTTGTTCATTTCTTCCAAATCGTTTCTAAAGTGAAGTTATCAAAACGAGGCAAAACACTCTGACATGAGACTGGGAGTGGGATTGCATGCCAGTGTACTTAGGTGACCAAGTAGTGGGCGTCCCAAATCTTGACAGAGGAACACAATTAGAAGACTTCTGTGCAGGATAGTCCTGGAAGACCCCACAGAAATGGAGATGGAACTACTTCTGTGTGTGTCTAAACGGTCTTTTGCTAGTACATTTAATGAATGTTTATCGACTGAGGTGCCAGAGATACTCTCTGATCTGGGAATAGAATCATCACAGTTCTACGTTCCACGAGCCACACTGAGGACTGGAGACCCAGTGATGAGCCTTGCCCTTGCACAGCTCTCCATCTGTATATTTCAGACACATGATTAAGCTAGCCGTGACAACATGTAAGGGAAGTGACAGCCTCATGGGAGTCCTGGCAAGGATACCTCACCACATCCAGCACGGTCAGGACAGCTCCCTGGAAGAAGTGACGCTTAGACTGGGCTCTGGATGAGTCAGGTGGCATTTGTACCTCTGTGGCCCTTCTGGTGACACACAGCAGATGACCAGAGAACAGGGTCAGTTTCCGCTCACCGTCCAGCTTCATCTTGTACATTTCTGTGGTGCTATGTCCCAGCTGAGTTGGGTGACCTCCCAGTAACAGCTCATGTGCACTGCTGTGCATACACCATCCCTTTGCCCGAAATGCAACTCTTCCCTCCACCTACTTCCCGTGGTTTATTACTCCTCCAGGTTCTGATCCAAAACTCACCATTCCAACACCAACCTTTATCACACCCTATTGTTTCACTTGCCCCTTTCTCCAGTCTGTGAGATTTTAAGGCAAGAATTCTGTCTCCCATAACTTATATTCTGGAACGTCCAGATGCTAGAAAAGTTTGCAAGGGACTTACCTGTGGTAAAGAATCCGCTGGCCAGTGCAGGCGACATGGGCTTAATCCTTGGTCCAGGAAGATTCAACATGCTGCAGGACAACTAAGTCCGTGCTCTAGAGCCCATGAGCTCCAACTACTGAGCCCACGCCCCTACAGCCTGTGCTCCACAAGAAGAGAAGCCATCGCAGTAAGAAGCCCGTGCACCCCAACTAGAGAGCAGCTCCCGCTCACCGCAACTAGAGAAAGCCCACACACAGCAATGAAGGCCCAGTGCAGCCAAAAATAAAATAAAATTTTAAGTTTGCAAAATGAATAAATGGAAATAAAGGTGCATTTCTGGATGCCAGGCAAAGGGCTTGATGCTGCTGCTGCTGCTGCTGCTAAGTCGCTTCAGTCGTGTCTGACTCTGTGTGACCCCATAGACGGCAGCCCACCAGGCTCCCCCGTCCCTGGGATTTTCCAGGCAAGAACACTGGAGTGGGTTGCCATTTCTTTCTCCAATGCATGAAAGTGAAAAGGGAAAGTGAAGTCGCTCAGTCGTGTCCAACTCTTTGCGACCCCACGGACTGCAGCCTACCAGGCTCCTCTGTCCATGGGATTTTCCAGGCAAGAGTACTGGAGTGGGGTGTTATTGCCTTCTCTGGGGCTTGATGCTAGATACAAATTATTTCATTTAATTCTCAAAACCATCCTGGAAAACAGTTATATTTGCCCCCGTTTTGTAGGTAAGAAAACAGAGGCTGGAAGAGATGAGTAACTTGTCAGCACTGACACTGCTGAGATAAGAGGGCAGCTCCCGGGGCAGATTTCATTCCCTCCACTTCTCCCAACAACACAGATAATACTGTGGTTGTCCCCTCCTTCCTGAGGGGCTACAATTCAATCAACATCCTTATCAACTCTCACTGAAACACTTAACAGAGTTCAACAGCTCATACACACGTGGATTCATTTTTTAACACAACTCACCTGATTTTTTCAGCCACTTAAGGCAAGGAGAAACACTCACCGCTGGAGTGATTTCTCTTAGACTAGGCACTTTGTAGAGACTCAGAACAGACTTATGAAGAACAGTGAGAAATCTCCTTGCCCAGGCCTCTTCTATGGCCAGGAAGACTAGGTTTTCCTGGAGTGAGAATTTGGATCATTAGCAAACGGTTTATAACCAACGACCGATGATCTAAGTGTCCTGGAGACAAACATGTTCTCTTAAAAAAGAATCATTCTGCATTTTAATCCTGTCTAATCTCAGAAAAATACTTACTAAATTGTTAGTGTGTATTCATATTCAGGAATAAAACTGACTCTCTGTAGATGTTAGAAAATATTATGCTTTATTCCTGCCTTCCAACTTTTTTTCCTTTAAAATCTTTTCCATCTATAATGCCATTTGCAGGAACACAGGTGGACCTAGAGATCGTAATACTAAGTGAAGTAAGTCAGAAAGAAAAAGACAAATACCATATGATATCACTTCTATGTGGAATTGAAATAGGAGAGAAATGAACTTATCTACAAAACTGAATCAGATTCACAGACACAGAGAACAGACTTCACGGTTGTGGGGGAAGGGATGGTTTAGGAGTTTAGGATTAGAAGATGCAAACTGTTATAAAAAAAATGAATATGCAAGGTCCCACTGTATAGCACAGGGAACTCAATTCAATATCCTGTAATGAGCCATAAGGGAAAAGAATATGAAACGGAATACATAAGAAATCTTTTCAATCTTTAATTTCATATGCCAAGCTCCACTGTAAAATGACCTTTTACAACCAAATTATACTTCTCTTCCAAGTGGGTCATTTTTGAATTGCTGACCTGACCTTTACTATTTTGGGAGGATCAAACAGAAGTTACTCACTATGAATTCAATTATACTATGAGCCACTGTTCCAGTTATCACTAGAAACAACATCAGCAACCTCTACTCATGCACTGGTCTGAAAGGGCAGAGTGAGTAGAAAGACTGTCCTTCTCCAAAAAACTCTCCCTCTCAACTTACAGAAACCCTTCCTAGTATTTGAAAACTAAAGGACCCTGAAAACAAGGAAAAACATGCTTTTTCCTTGTCATGAGGTGAGTTATTCAATGCCCCGCATTTTCTACCTTGGGCTACAAAACCTCCCCCCAGATAAACTGGGCTTTGCTCAGTATTCCACACGCTCTTAGTCTTGATTCAAGCAGTCAATGGCAGGCCAGGATGGACCAGAGATGTGGTGTTCATGTGGGACTAGCCTACCCTCTACTCTACAAATGACTTAAAACTACACTCATCAGAATTTTTTAAAAAATCAATGGACAAAGCAGATGTGGCATAGACAGACAGGTCTACAATGGAATATTATTCAGCCATAGAAAGGGAAAAACTGTGCTGTTTGCAGAGATGTGGATGGACCCGGAATCTGTCATACAGAGTGAAGTAAGTCAGGAAGAGAAAAACAAATAATCATGTATTAACACATATATGTGCTAGAAAAATGGTACAGAGGAACCTATTTGCAGGGCAGGAATAGAGAGGCAGACATAAAGATGGACTTTGAACTGGAAGACTGCAATGTGCATGGCCATGTGTAAAACAGAGAGCTAGGGGGAAGCTGCCATATAACAGAGGGAGCTCAGCTCTGTGTGATGACCTAGAGGGATGGGATGAGGGATGAGGTGGGAGGAAGCTCCAAGAGGGAGGGGGTGTATGTACACCCATAGCCGATTCACTTCATTGTACAGCAGAAACCAACATAACATTGTAAAGTAACCATATCCCGATTTTTAAAAATTATTTGTATTAATATTCGCATATACGAGCACCATGCACACTACACGGAGTATTAAATGCACTCAGGAGACAAGTGTACTTCATTTTAAGCAATAAACATGACCTCTCCAAAAGCTATTCCTAGAAAATTTCTTTACTAGAAAATGCTGTGAGCTCACTATTTGAAAACATCCTTTAGGGAAACAAAGGATGTGTGCAAAATAACACATCCCTGCTAAAATGTAAATAATGTATCTATTTTCCAGATGTAAGTATTTGTGGATTTCTATTTCTTGACAAGGACATACCTCAGCTGTGAACATCTTCTCCAAACTGATCTGTGTATGCTGGCATGGAGTAAATACTCTCAAAAACTGTGCTAAATAAGTGATTTCCCTGGTGGTCCAAGGGCTAAGACTCCATGTTCCCAATGCAAGGGGGCTGGGTTCGATCCTGGTTGGGGAACTAGACCCCACATGCTCAACTAAAGATCCCACATGCAGCAACAAAGATCAAAAAGTCCAAGTGCTGCAACCAAGACCTAGCACAGCCAAATTAAATGAATAAATAAAGCTTTGCTAAAGGAATAAGTGAAAATAAAGGGACATATATAGATGCTCTTTTATCTTGCATAAGAACCTCCGTCTGAGATCTCCAAGATCCACAACTTCAATCATTCTGTAACCAAATGCGGCCAGTCCCCCACAGCATCCAGGGCCTGGGGCCTCACTGTCCACTTTTAGGATGGCTCATTCCTGGTCTCTGGTCCTCCCCCTGCCCTCCACAGTCATCTCCTCCCCTCCACAGGCATCTCCTCCCCAACTGGTGTCTATCCCAGAGAATTATGAAAGGAAGAGGGAGGTAGAAGAGAGTCCAGCTGGCCATTTCTCTTCTGCTGTGGCCCTGGTGGCAGGGGAAAGGAAGTCACTAGAAAAGCTGTCCTATATTCCTATATAGAAAAATGGTATCAGTTCAGTTCAGTTCAGTTCAGTCGCTCAGTCGTGTCCGACTCTTTGCGACCCCATGAATCGCAGCACGCCAGGCCTCCCTGTCCATCACCAACTCCCGGAGTTCACTCAAACTCATGTCCATCGAGTCAGTGATGCCATCCAGCCATCTCATCCTCTGTCGTCCCCTTCTCCTCCTGCCCCCAATCCCTCCCAGCATCAGAGTCTTTGCCAATAGATGACCTTATTTCTACAACAGAAACAGAGAACAAAGGTGTGGACACAAAGGCAGTAAAGGGGGGATCAGATGAACCGGGAAACTGGCCCTGACACACATACACTATTGACACTACGTATAAAATAGACAGCTAATGCGTACCTATCGCATAGCGCGGGGACTCTACTCAGTGCTCTGCGGCGACCTAAATGGGAAGGAACTCCCCAAAGGAGGGGATATATACATACATACACATATAGCTGATTCACTTCACTGTACAATAGAAACCAATATAACACTGTAAAGCAACTACACTCCAACAACAATTTTAAAAAATGAAAAGCTATCCAAACTGTTCTGAATTCTCGAGCACTTTCTACAGGGTATCAATTTACAGTGAGTGGTTTCAGAATCACGTTAGCTGCAGAAGCAACCAGTTCTTTGCAGAAGGTGGTTTATTGTAGCCTGGCCCCTCCTGGAAACACAAGACGCAGTCTAGGAAGAAGGAAGAGAAGGCCAAGAATTGAGAAGGCAGGCCCGCTAAGTGAGCACTACTGCTCCAGGTAAGACAGTTCACTTGCAGCAGAAATTTGGAGTGAGGCTAAATGAGGACTCTTCACCTCTCCAGGAAACATCTGGCATTGTTTGGAAACACTTTTGGTTGTCACAGCTTGCGGGAGGGGTGTACTACAGGCCAGGGATGCTGCTAAACACCCTTCTATGCACAAGATGTTTCCCCCCCGGCTCCGCCTCCATAATAAAGGATTATTCAGTGACCAAGTGTCAGTAGCATTGAAGATGAGAATCCCTGGGTTAAATGAAAGTGTGCCATCAAGAATTCTGGCCCACTGTGGCAAGGCCTATATTTCAAGTAAAATAGTCATATAAAGTCAGAATTTCCATAAAAACCAAAGAAGAATTCTGCTCCATGTATATCCCTATGACTGACCCATGTGGATGTACAGCAGAAACCAACACAACACTGTAATTATCCTTCAATTAAAAATAAATAAATTAAGAAAAAAAAAGAATTCTGGTCTATCGTGGTTGCCAAGATGGATGCAGGTGAGGGAGGGATGGATTGGGAATTTGGGATTAGCAGATACAAACTATTATATATAGGATGGCTAGACAACAAGGTCCTACTATATAGCACAGGGAATTATATTCAATATCCTGTAATAAACCATAATGGAAAAGAAAATGAAAAGGGATATCTGTATAACTGAATCACTTTGTTGTACACAAGAAATGAATACATTTTTAATCAACTATACTTCAATTAAAAAAATCATGAGGGTTTGCCATAGGCATGCAAGATTATTTAACTCTATAAAATCAGTCAATACAATTGCTATATTAGAATAAACTAAAGCCACTTAAAAAAAAAAAAAGGATTCTAGTCTAGTCTATGGTTCAGAAAGCCAAAGATGGCACTCACCATGGAAGAATAAGGAAAGGATAAAGCAAATTCCAAGCTAACATAAGTGAGCATAAAGAACTAAACAATACAAAGTGTTATGATGTACATTCAAAGGTTTTCTCGCTCAGAGATCAATGTTTCAGGTCATATCCATTCCCTCGTTCAACAAACATTAACTGAGCAACTACTTTGGACCACATGCCTTCTGGGCTCTGGATACACTTACAGCTGGGAAGCCAAGGACTTCCTAAGAATGAAAGTGAAAAGTGTTAATTACTCAATTGTGTCCAATTATTTGCAACCCCATGGACTGTAGTCCACCAGGCTCTTCTGTCCATGGAATTCTCCAGGCAAGAATACTGCAGTGGGTAGCCATTCCCTTCTCCAGGGGATCTTTCCAATGCAGGGATCAAACCTGAGTCTCCTGCTTGGCAGGCAGACTCTTTACTGCCACCAGGGAAGGCACCCCTAAGAATACTGTCCAGCAGTATTTTTGTTCAGAAACAGGGAATGCGGAATTGGAGGACTGTGGCTACTGAAAAGAGGAATCCCACCCTTCCACCAGCTTATAGCTTAATCCTCAGTTAAATGTTACATACAAACCATCCCTCTCAGACCCGGGGGCCTGTAGGATTTTTTTAAAAAACAATTATTCACAAAAAGTCCCTTGTCTACAGGGAAATTCGTTCATCTCATTGACTGGGCTCAGAGTCTTGAGCAAAGATTATTCCTGCTCTGTTCCCAATTACCTCATTTATCTTCACTGCCCCGAACAAGGGCTTCCCTGATGGCTCAGTTGGTAAAGAATCCACCTGCAACGCAGGAGATCCTGGTTCGATCCCTGGGAAGGGAAGATGCTCTGGAGAAGTCCACCCACTCCAGTATTCTGGCCTGGAGAATTCCATAGACTGCATAGTGCATGGGGTAGCAAAGAGTTAGACACGACTGATGAACAAAGTCTAAAAATTAAGAGGACAACAATGAATACTTGGTCAACCCATAATATCTGCTGCTATAAAGGCAGCTTACACTCTCCACGAACCCAGACACCCTCACTGTCAACTCCCTCAGTGGGGACACAGAGAAGCCACTTCGAAAGACGAATCAAAGTGACATCATAATATCAAGGATAAGGCTTGGAACATTCCCTAACTTGCTCTTGACACCCTGAGAAGAGTATTTTGTAATCATCATCTCTTCCAGTTTGTTGAGTGTAATTATTAACCAATAAAATAACTCACTGATACCGACAGATAAACCTTTATTTTTCCTTTTTTTCCTACTTGGGTAGAAATGGAAAACAGCCAAAGGACTGACCTAAAACATGCTTGGCAACATTAATAAAACATGAGCTTCTTTAAATTTAAAACCAAAATCCAATTAATTCATCAAATTGTCAGTTGTCACCTCAAGCATTTTAGTAAAAAGGAGATCTCTTGGAATAAAGAAGAATCTTCACAGGAATAGAGGTCGGAGTAAAGTGATTTTTCTTATCACAATGATCACTGTAGCCTTATCCCCTGATTTTTACTCTTTCAATGAAGCCCCAGAGAAGGTATTTAAGAATACCACTGGTGGTACAAGAGACTCATTTTCCATATGGTCTTTTCCCTGCCTTAATTTTTAAGTGTATTTGTACCAAACACAATCAATCACTGCTGTAAGCTCCCCACTGACACCCAGAGTCATGAACCTTGGTGGAAATTTCTACAAAGCACACAGGACCAGTCATAAATAGATTTACAATGATAAATCTTACTACTTCAGGGCCTAAATAGACAATGCTAAGAAGGCTGTAATTTGTACAATTGTCTTTATTTAGACAATTCTCATTTCTTATTAAGAGAGCTGAGAACAGAAATAAGAGACAATGTCTAATAGAAATTTAGAAAGCAGAAACAGAAACTGAGAGTCCTACCCTTATCTATAAGAGAAATCGTTTCCAATGGGTTTTCTTTCTCTTATCCTATACCCAGTGTTTCTCAGCTGAAAAGAAATCTTGGTCTCTTCCTTGTGTGATCCAAAGCCCGTTTATCAGCTACAATTCTAGCATTAGCACCAGGAGATTGGAGGAGACGCAGATAACCTTTTAAAGACTGATACGGAGTTAAATGCAATCACTCTCATCCTTTAAAAACAAGTAAAGGCGTGAAACAAAACATTATAAAATTATTTGCTTCCTCCTGCACATAACTTAAAAGTTACCAGCTAACCGCCAGCATACCACTGACCTTTGGCTTGGAACCAAGGGCTTTAGGGAAAAACTAAAGGTAGACATATTTTTAGAACTCAATATGATTAATTTACAAAAGCCTGATTTTTTTTTTCCTGAAGACTGATAAAATATGTTCCAATTTCAAGGACTGAAGGATAAAACCACATCTCAGAATAATTAAGCTGTTAGTCTTGATTACAAATGGAATGAAGCAATACTCATTTCTTGGACTGACTGAGGTGGTAAATGGCTCTCTTTCTGCTTGTGGAACAACAGTGATGGAATCACCAAATTATAATTTACAGTTATAGGTTCCAGAGTTCATTGTAGCCAACTTCTCTCTTCCAAATGAGAGAAAGAAATCCCCCCAAATTAGTCCTGATCACACAGGTAATGTCTGTATAAACTGATCCCAGCATTGCCAAAGCCATCAGCTGGAGCCACTGGCAAAGAAAAGTTTCGGCTGCTCCACCTGGCACCAACCATTCATCTCTCAAGGACCAAATGCCAATCGCTAGAATGATCCATAGGCAACCTCCAAACTGAGGACAAAGGGAATGAAAGAGATCTAAAACGAAGACCCCAATAATTCCTGCATCATCAGGCCTAAGGGATCCAGGGAAGAGTTAAAATCCAGGCGTGCGAGTCTGCGGTTTCTCACTAAGCCAGCTGAGACCCAAGCCGGGACAGCTAACACTTTCGGATCCACAGAGAAGCCACACAGGACAAGAATACACTGAGTTTCCAATCTCCTGTGACACCTCAAGTGCAAGGAGATAAAGACAGAGAGATGCCTGTGGGAAGGAGACAGGGTGTTAAGAAAACGGATCAGAAATTCCTAAAGGTCCGAGAGAACCGTCTCCAGGCCTCTTCCTAAAACTTGCAAACCTGGGTCTGTGTGTGCGGACAGGACAGCAGGGAGGGGCTGGACTCGTGTCTGGGCGCGCTCCCGGAGACTGCTGAGCCAACTGCAAGGCAGATGCGCCAGCGGACCAGGAAAATGGGGCCGGGGCGGAGGCGGGGTGGGGGGGGCACCTGGAGGGTACTTGGTGGGGGGTCTTACTTTTGTAGCTCGTCGCCCAGGGCTGGTAGCCGTAGTAGCCGGTGATGCGCAGGATCCGCTCCTCGATGGACGTGAGCCCCACGGGCCCGCTGGTGAGGTCCTCCACCGAGCGCGACCATTTCAGATCCTCCTTAATCGCCTCGTCCACCACCAAGTATTTGAGCTGCCGGAGCTGGGGGCTGATGTCGGACAGTCTCCGGGGGCTGACGTCCGGTGACCTCCTCATGCCACTGAGGCCGCGGGCAGATTGGTAGGGAGGGACAGAAGGGGCGGGGGAGAATGTGGGTGAGATCCCAGGGCTAGCTGGGCGCAGCCGGGGGCCCTCTACGGGAAGGTGCGGCCCTTCCCCGCTCCACCGCCCCCACCCCCAGCTCCCTCGGCAGCCTGGGCGTCGGGTCCCGTTTCCGGAGCCGGGCACTGGGCGCTTCGGGGCAGAGCAGGTTGGGGCGAGTGGCGAGGGAGAGGATGCCCTAAACTTCCCAAACAGCTCCGCTGCGCGCGCCGCCCCCTCCCCAGCTTCAGACTGCCCGTGTCCCAGCTGCCGAAGGCCACCCCGCCGCCCGCTCGCGCACCCGCACCCGGGGCGCTACTCACATGGCGATGCCTTTGCCCCTGGGTGCGCTGCCGGGAAACTCTCGGATCCCCATAGGCAATGTCAGAGTAGGGCCGGGAGCTCCCAGACTTGAGGCTGAGGGGCCGCCGGCCCGAGCTGCCCGCGGCCGCGGCCTCTGGGAAGGTGGGCGCGAGGCCCGGCGAGGGTCCCCACACCGCCCGGGCGCGCCCGCGCCACGGTCCGCGAAAGCCTCGGCGGTGTGCGGCGCGATGCGGGCGCGGCGGCTCAGCCCGGCTCCAGCCGGTCCGCGGGGCTCGCTGCAGCCCGCCGGCCGCAGGGCAGTGCCAGCGCCGCGCCCCTTGCCTGTAGCCGCCGCCACCGCCCCGGGCACACGGCAGGCGCGGGAGCCCCCGAACCCGGAGAGCGCCGGCGGCGGTATGCGCTCTCGAGGCACCTGGGCGGACCGGAGGTGCTGGCCCGCAAACGCGGGAACCAGGCGGGGGCGCTGCTGCCCCCTTCCCGCCGCCCACGAGTGCGCGGGGCTCCGGAGCCCGCACCAGCCGCCCGCGCTCCGCCTCGCAACCTGGGGCTAGGGGCGCGCTCCTCCTCCCCTCTCTTAGGACCTATCATATCATTCTGTTCCTGGTTCAGCAGTTCAGCTCAGTTTCAATCTCTTTTTCTCTTTCCTCCTTCTAAAATAATGAGCAAAAACTACTTGGAAAGACAGAAACCTGGTTCCAAACCCACCAAAATCATGCTCAGAATGCCAAATGCATAAATGGCATTTCATAGTCAAAGCTGAGACACTAGTGACTTGATTTATTGTGCTGTGGGCATCCTTCGGTCACCCCTGGCCCTCAGAGAGCTTACATTCTCGTGCTGACCCTGCTACTAAGTCAGTTCTGTCTTCTTAGATTTCTACTTTATTTACCTTCTAATTTTTTTTTTCTTCTGTCTGCAAATCATTCTTTCTAGAACACCTAATCAGTTTTCATAATGTTATTTTTCTGTTATAAAAAAAATACATATAGGTTCATTCTGAAGAATTTAGAAAATACAGAAATAGGTAAAGAAAATTCTCAATTTTCAGCCCAAAAGGACTACTTTGAATTAAGTAGTCCACAAATTTTTCCACTCTTTTTTTTAATCAATCCAAAAACCCTTTTTCACAAAATCAGGATGGAACTGTACACACTGCTTTTGGTACTTTTTTATATTAAAATTATATTGTGTCTCAGCAAATTAAGAATAGAGAGGACTTCCTCACATTATAAAAGACATCTTCAAAAACCTACAGTTAGTATCATACCAAATGGAAAGAAACTACAAACTTCCTTAGGTTAGGAGCATGGCAAGGATGTCTCATCACTCCTCTTCAATATTCTACTGCAAGTCCTAGCTAATACTATTAGATAAGAAAAGGAAATTTAAAAGTTTGTCTATTGGGAAGAAAGAAATAAAACTACTCTTTGTTCACAGATGACATCATCACCTAGGTAGAAAACCTCAAAAAATCAACCAAAACTTGACCTGGAACAGATATGAATTATAGCAAGATTGCAGGATTCAAAGTGAATGTACAGAAGTCAATCAACTTCCCATATACAAGCAATAAACCATTGTAATTTGAAATTGAAAATGTCATACCACCTACATTGGCACACAAAAATGAAGTACTCAGGTATAAATTGGACATAATATGAGATCTATATGAGAAAAACTACAAAACTCTGAGGAAAGAAATCAGAGATGAACTAAATAAATGGAGAGAGAGTTCAGGTTCATTGGTAGAAAGATTCAGTATTTTTAGGATGTAGTTCTCTCCAACTTAACATATAGATTCAATGTAATCCCAAGCAAATCCTCAGCAAGTTATTTTGTGGCTATCAACTAAGTGCTTCAAAAGTTCATATGAAGAGGCAAAAGACCCAGAATAGACAACACAATATTGAAGAAGAACAAAGTTGGAAGGTTAACACTACAGCACTTCAAGACTTACTATAAAGCTGCAGTAAGCAATACAGTATGGTATTGAGGAAAGAATAAACAAATAGATAACTGGAATGGAATAGAGAGCCCAGAAACAGTCACACAATTATAGTGAACTGATCTTTGACAAATGAGCAAAGTCAATTCAATGGAGAAAGGATAAAAGTGAAAGTGAAAATCGCTGCGTAGTGTCTGACTCTTTGCGATCCCATGGGCTGTAGTCCATGGAATTCTCCAGGCCAGAATACTGGAGTGGGTAGCCTTTCTCTTCTCCAGGGTATCTTTCCAACCCAGGGATCAAACCCAGGTCTCCCGCATTGCCAGTGGAGTCTTTACCAGCTGAGCCACAAGAGAAGCCTGGAGAAAGGATAGTCTTTTCAATAAATGGTGTTAGAACAACCAGATAGCCACTTGAAGAAAAAAATGATCATAGGCCTAATAAAATATTAAAAATTCTAGAATATAATATAGGAGAAAATCTAGATAACTTTGGGTTTGGTGATGTCTTTTTAGATATAAGTATCCTCCATGATAGAAAAAATTGGTAAATTGGATTTCATTAAAAGTAAAAAGTTCTGCTCTTCAAAAGATACTGTCAAGATCATAAGATGATAAGCCACAGCCTTACAGAAAATATATGCAAAATAAATATTTGATAAAGAACTAGAATAAATAAGATAAATAAATAACTAGAATAAGTAAATAAGAACTCTTGAACTCAACTATAAGAAAATTAACAATCCAATTTAAAAATTGGAAAGATATCTGCACAAATATATCACCAAAGATGATATACAGACCATCAAAAACATATGAAATGATGCTCAACATCATATTCCATTAGGGGATTGCAAACTAAAACAATGAGTAAGATACCACTGCACACTTACTAGGATAGATATAATTCAAAATACTGACAACATCAAATGCTGACAAGGATGTGGAGCATCAGGAACTCTCATTGCTGGTGGAAATGCAAATAGTATGGCCACTTTGGAAGACAGTTTTGTGGTCTCACACAACTGAATATCTTCTCCCCATGTAATCCAGCACGTACAGGTTGATATTTATCTGTATTGAGTTGAAAACTTAAGTTCACACACAGACCTGCACACATGTATTTACAGAAGCTTTATTCATAATTGGAGAAGGCAATGGCAACCCACTCCAGTATTCTTGCCTGGAAAATCCCATGGATGAAGGAGCCTGGTAGGCTGCAGTCCTTGGGGTTGCTAAGAGTCAGACACGACTGAGCGACTTCACTTTGACTTTTCACTTTCATGCATTGGAGAAGGAAATGGCAACCCACTCCGGTATTCTTGCCTGGAGAATCCCAGGGATGGGGGAGCCTGGTGGGCTGCCGTCTACGGGTCGCACAGAGTTGGACACAACTGAAGCGACTTAGCAGCAGCAGCAGCAGTACTCATAATTGCCAAAATATGGAAACAAACAATATGTTCTCCAATAGGTGATGGAAAAAGAGTGGTATATTCATATACTGGAATATTATTCAGTGATAAAAACTAGTGAACTATCAAGTCATGAAAAGACATGAAGCATCCTTAAATGTGTATTGCCAAGTGAAAGAAACCAATATTAAGGGGTATATTATATATGATTCAAATTATATGACATTGTGAAAGAGACAAAGTTATGAAGACAGTAAAAAGATCATTGATTACCAGGGGTTCCTGGTGTGTGTAGGGATAAATTGGAAGAGGAGGGATGAATGAATGAACATGGGGGATTTTTAGGGCAGTGAAACTCTTTTGTATGATATTATAATGGTGGATAACTGTCATTTTACATTTGTCAAAATCCATAGATTGTATCAATACAACACCAAGAGCTAACCCTGATGTAAACCCTAATGTATCAACTTTGGTTGATAATGATATGTCAGTGTCAGTTCCCTGACTGTAGTAAGCATATCATACTAGAGCAGGATGTTAATATTGGTGGGGAGGCTGTGTGTGTATGTGGGGGTGGCAGGAATTTGGGGACTCTACTTTCTCAGAATTTTAGTGTGAACCTAAAATTGCTCTAAAGCACAGTCTATTAACTGAAAAAATTAGATTTTTCAGCTTTTCAGTGTTATAATATTCTTCTAAAAGATTATTTTTACTGGATGTATTTTAATTTTTATGACTGCTATGGTCATAAAAGCAACAAAGCCATTATAAATAAAGTAACAAGTAATATCAGGTATATAAATTTTATGTATGTAATATTAACAAGTATGTACAAGGATATTGTACACCCCCCTCTGTGTGTGGGGTGGTGGCTTAGGAATAAGGCACTTCTCTGCCTCTGTCTCTCTGTCTTTGTGTGTGTGTGTGTGTTCTTGTGTGAAGAATTTCTTCTTAGTGCCTTCTTTTGAGACATGGGACAACCTTCTTTTACCCTTGTACCTGAACTATCTCATCTTAAGCTGGTCTTGAACTGGTGTTCCTAGGGTATCCTCAGAGTTCACCTGATGTTGGAATCACTCAGGAAGGTTGTTTAAAGTGCTGATTCTGAATTACTACCTATGAGTGTAAGCATGGAACTCTCCATGTCACTGATTCCCTGGATGGACTCTAGGCACGCTAAGAACCACTCACGTAAATAAGCGAAGTTTCATAAATTCAGAATCCTCCACTTTGCTTTTATGGGCACAAGGAAAGATCTGGGCGTGGCCAGAAGAAGACAGGTATCTCTTCTCATTCAGTCACCACATTCTGGCTACTGTAACCCTTGGCAAGGTCTTTGATCTGAGCCTCCGTTCCCTCCATATAAAGAAGATAACCTTGTAATATTGTGGTGAAGATAAAATCAGTTAATAACATGTATCTAGAATAGGGCCTACCAAATGGCCAGGGCCAGACTTAAAATACATAAGCTATCATTATTAGCAATGCAGTCAAAGGTTGAAATAATTTTATTTTTGACAGTCACATCACACTGTTGACTCATGTCTAGGTTTATTGCCTAAATCATCTACATAATTTTTACATATGCAGCTGCTAAGCCACATCATTCTCCTCTTTTTTAAAAATAAATATCATGGGATTTAGAGTCAGATAAAAATGACTTAAATAGCAGCTTCACGCACCAACTAGATAACTTGTGGACCTTATTTGACTCCCTCAAGCTTCATTTTTGTATATCAACCTCAAATAGTTACTATAAAGATTAAATTCAAGTATATTAAGAGCTGAGCACAGTGTAGAGCAGACCCTGGGGTCACAGAGCGTCAGACATGACTTAGCGACTAAACTGAACTGAGCTGAAAGCCTGGGCTCAGTACTCAATAAATGGTAGCAGTAACAATTATCATCACCTCTATCACGTTGCCGCCTGCCAGATGCAGTCATTGCCATAACATTTCAGGGTATTTGGGGACAGTGATTTTGTCCGTCGCTGCAATCACTGCCCCCAACTCACCAAGTATTCTGGGCACCTCTTTTATCTCCTTACCCTTCAGCACTCTCACCTCTGTGAGCAGTCCTCTTAAAATCTCATTCGGAAGTATAGCTCACATACATACTTCAGCCTGTGTGGTGTGATACCATACATGCGCTCCCTCTTGGACATCAGGGCCAACAATCTACTCTTCCAATCAGGTGTGGTCCACCAGCATAACTGTGTAAAAGCCCCGCTATGGGCTTTCCTGTTAACCACGTGTCAATCATCACCTGAAGCTTTGCTTTATGGCACAATGACTGTCAGAAATGAGTTATTACTGGTGAAATTATTGGCTTATTTAAGGGCATAACAGACTTTCCTGGTGGCTCAGATGGTAAAGAATCTGCCCACAATGCAGGAGACCCAGGTTCAACTCTCAGGATCAGGAAGATCATCTGGAGAAGAGAGTGGTTACCCACTCCTGTATTCTTGCCTGCAGAATCCCATGGACGAAGGAGGCTGGCAGGCTACAGTCCATGAGGTCACAGAGTCGGATACTACTGAGCAACTAACACTTCACTTTCAAAGGCATGACACGTGTTGGGAATGGGCTCACATGGGGAAATGATGGGATTTAAGATACGTGGACTGGATACAATATCTCAGAGGTCACCTCCACCTTTGCATCAACTGGTTATATAGGATTTGTAAACTTTCTCCTTAGAGATGGTATCCAAGGTTTGCCATCCTTCTTCCAGCCAATGGGTACAAGGTTTTAGAGATGCCCTATGGCTTACTCTTGCCTGGAAAATTCCATGGACGCAGGAGCCTAGAAGGCTGCAGTCCATGGGGTCGCGAAGAGTCGGACACGACTGAGCGACTTCCCTTTCACTTTTCACTTTCATGCATTGGAGAAGGAAATGGCAACTCACTCCAGTGTTCTTGCCTGGAGAATCCCAGGGACGGGGGAGCCTGGTGGGCTGCCTTCTATGGGGTCACACAGAGTCGGACACGACTGAAGTGACTTAGCAGCAGCAGCAGCATGGCAATAACAAATGGCAAATATAAAGATAAAGAAATTCTACTCAAGAATATCATCCTTCTAAGACTTCCCTGGTGGTCCAGTGGCTAAGACTGTGAGCTCCTAATGCAGGGCACCCAGGTTTGATCCCCGGTCAGGAAACTAGATCCCACGTGCCACAACTATGAGTTCACATGGCACAACTAAATATCCTTCGTGCCTCAGTGAAGAGTGAAGATACCACATGCCACAGATCCAGTGCAGCCAAATAAGTAAATAAATTTAAAATAAATGAAAAGAACATCGTTCTGCCTAGAGTGAGTGTCAGGTGTGGTCAGAGCAACTAAAAAAACAAAATGCTGCAAGTTCATCTAACTTAGAGAATAGGCCTTATAAATTTTTTATATACACTTATTAATAAATATTGTTTATTTAATAGCTGTATATATGTATGGTGCCATATGGTATAAGTTACTTTTACTATAACATAATAGCTGGGTTATAGGTTACTGCCTTTCCATTTACTCATGTAAAACCTTTCATTGGCTAACACTGTCCACCGAAAGAGCCTAAGAGCTTTGCAGGAACATGTGGGGTTAGTTAGCAATACATTTACAAGGCAGTGTGTGCAGGAACTTTGGCTACCCCAAGAATGTAAGTTAGATCCTGATATAAGATCTGTAACATCTAGAATCATTAAAAAAGCAATGGTAGGAATTTAAAAAACCCTTTATACTGGTAGTTCTTAAACTTTATCATTCTTCAGAATCACTTCAGATGCTAACGGATTGAAGACTTAAATATGAGATCTAAACAATAAAACTCCTAGAAGAAAACACAGGGGAACAGCTTCTTGACAGATATATACATATATATGTATATATATATATATATAATTTTTAATATTTATTCAACCCTAACAAAGAAAAAAAATTCTTCCATTTGCAATAAATGGATGGACCTTAAGGGTCCATATGCTAAGTTGAATAAGTCAGACAGAGAAAGTAAACACTGTGTAATCTCTCTTACATGTGCAATCTAAAGAAGGCAAACTCGTATTAATAAAAAAAAGATTAGATGTGTTGTTGCCAGAGGGATGGGAGGTACAGAAATTGAGTGTAGTTGGTCAAAAGTTACAAACTCCCCATTGTAAGATAAATAAATACTGGGGATGTAATGAACTACATGATAACTCTACATACCAACTACATGATAACTCTACATACCAATGCTGTATGATATATTTGAAAGTTGCTAAGAGAGTAAATTCTATCATTTTGCAATGTATACATATGTTGAATCATTATGCTATACACCTTAAACTTACACAATGTTGTATGTCAGTTATATCTCAATACAACTGGAAATAAAATAAAATAAACTGGACATGAGTTTGAGCAAACTCCAGGAGATAGTAAAGGACAGAGAAGCCTGGCGTGCTGTAGTCCAAGGGGTCACGACTTAGCAACTGAACAGCAACGATGAAGTAAAACAAAATATAGATTCTCATACTCTACTCATGGTGGGGGGTTATCCCCCCACCAAGCCTGGGAATGTGCATTTTAATGAACATCTTTGATGAGGCTGATACATATGAGCAGTGAACTACAGTCTTCATACTATAATGCCTCAAAACTTGAGTATTTAAAAAATGCTAATTTCTAAGACTCTCTCGAGATTTCTCAATAAGAAACTTGGGGGTATGGATTGCACATAAACATTTTTAAAGACTTCTTGGTGGTTCTTTAACACAGGAATCATGGTTATTTTAAAGTCCTTGTTGGTTAGCTCCAAAACTGAGGTAATCTGTGGATATACTTCTATTGTCTGTGTTTTCTCTTGGATGTCTATCATTTTCTTGCTTAGGTCCATGTCTAGTAATTGTTTGGGGATTCCAATCACTGTCATTTGAAACATTATACAGCCTCCAGATCCTATCTCCCACCAGAGAGATATTTCCTTCTTACATTTGATACTTCCCTCTTACATTAGAGTGAAGAATTTATCATCATAACCCAGTTAGGGGTTAAACTGATCTGCAACTAAATTGCAGTACAGTTCTACATCTGCTCTGCCTGTTTCCCTTAGTCATATTCCTCCCAGGCTTTTGATTGAAATCTTGGCAGGTATTAATCTCCTGAGTTATAAAAGACTACAGAAAATCTACTTCTGCTCTTCAGAGATTCCCAACCCAGATCCCAGCCTCTCCTTCATGCATTTTTAAAAACTTAAATATCTTAAAGAAAGATTGCTGGTGATCTTTAGATAGGACCTTTCTTCTATGGGGTTTTTATTGCTTAATTCCCCACAAGACTGTGTTAAGGTTCCTTTTGTGTTAGAAGCTTTTGAGCTGGCTTCGAGTTTCCAATTTGTCCTCCAACTCTGCTAAATCACTAAAGGTTTTACTGATTTCATCAATCTTTGGCAGAGACTCTCTTTCAAGGCCATTTTCAATTTTCAGCTTTCACCTCAAATTGGCAAATACCCCTGAGGGGGGGAAACAGTTGAGAGCTATGACCTCACCTTAGAAGAGTTTTGCTTCTTGGGAATACAAATTCATCTAATCATTGTTCTTTCCACAGCTCTCTGCTATGTTTACAGCATAATTTACTTTTCTAGTTGTTGCAGTGAAACTGTTGATCTGCCAAGACCTGGTACATCCTAACTGAATGTAGATGTCTTCCTATATCTATTTATAGATATACCTATACATATTTTTAGCAGAGACATCACTTTGCCAACAAAGTCTGTGTAGTCAAAGCTATGGTTTATCCAGTAGTCATGTATGGATGTGACAGTTGGACTATAAAGAAGTCTGAGAACCGAAGAATTGATGCTTTTGAATTGTGGTGCTGGAGATGACTCTTGAGAGTCCCTTGGGCTGTAAGGAGATCAAACTAGTCAATCCTAAAGGATATCAACCCTTAATATTCATGGGAAGGACTGATGCTGAAGCTGAAGCTCCAATACTTCGGCCACCTGATGTGAAGAGTTGACTCACTGGAAAAGACCCTGATGCTGGGAAAGATTGAGGGCAGGAGGAAAAGGGGGCAACAGAGGATGAGATGGTTAGATAGCATCAGCGACTCAATAGAAATGAGTTTGAGAAAATTCTTTAGATAGTGAAGGACAGGGAAGCCTGGCACACTGCATTCCATGGGATCACAGAGTTGGACACGATTTAGCATGTCCAACAACAACAAATACATACTTTAATAGATATCTATACATATGAAGGAAAGTTATGACCAACCTAGATAGCATATTCAAAAGCAGAGACATTACTTTGCCAACAAAGGTCTATCTAGTCAAGGCTATGGTTTTTCCAGTGGTCATGTATGGATGTGAGAGTTGGACTGTGAAGAAAGCTGAACGCTGAAGAATTGATGCTTTTGAACTGTGGTGTTAGAGAAGACTTAAGAGTCCCTTGGACTGCAAGGAGATCCAACCAGTCCATTCTAAAGGAGATCAGCCCTGGGTGTTCTTTGGAAGGACTGATGCTAAAGCTGAAACTCCAGTACTTTGGCCACCTCATGCGAAGAGTTGACTCATTGGAAAAGACTCTGATGCTGGGAGGGATGGGGGGCAGGAGGAGAAGGGAATTAACAGAGGATGAGATGGCTGGATGGCATCACCGACTCGATGGACATGAGTTTGGATGAACTCCGGGAGTTGGTGATGGACAGGGAGGCCTGGCATGCTGTGATTCATGGGGTTGCAAAGAGTTGGACATGACTAAGTGATTGAACTGAACTGCTGCTGCTGCTAAGTCGCTTCAGTTGTGTCCGACTCTGTGCGACCCCATACATATTTTTGGGCTTCCATGTAGCTCAGACAGTAAAGAATCTACCTGTAGTGTAGGAGAGCAGGGTTGGATCCATGGGTTGGGAAGATCCTCTGGAGGAGGGCATGGCAACCCACTCCAGTATTCTTGCCTGGAGAATCCCGTGGACAGAGGAGCCTGCTGGGCTACCAACTGTGGGGTCACAAAGAGTCAGACACAACTGAGCGACTACCACTACTACCACTGCACTTATTTTTTATAGATCATTGTTTACTTTTCTTTTTCTAAAGCAGCATGTATTTGTATTAAAGCTAACACTTTTTATCAAGCTGCTGCTGCTGCTGCTACTAAGTCGCTTCAGTTGTGTCCGACTCTGTGCGACCCCATAGACGGCCTCCTACCAGACTCCTCTGTCCCTGGGATTCTCCAGGCAAGAACACTGGAGTGAGTTGCCATTTCCTTCTCCAATGCACGAAAGTGAAAAGTGAAAATGAAGTCTCTCAGTCGTGTCCGACTCTTAGTGACCTCATGGACTACCCTCATAAATTTGCTATTTTAAGATTCTTTTTTTTTTCTTCAGCTGACTCCCCTTTGACTTCTGGGCTAATGTGAAGGAAAGAGGTCAGGGATGGAGATAATTGTGTACTGGCTTCATTTTGCTTAGTCAACACTTTATGCATTTATAAATGACTTCAGTTCTGAGACTAGCGTGACAACAATAGTAATTTGCATATCCACATGCTGTGTCAGAAGAAAGATTACTAATTTTTTAATCTGAATGAGATTATATATTTTTCATTTTCTGCTAATGATGAAACCTCAGCTAGTAAGATCATCATAATGGGTGGTGTGTTACAAGTCAAACTAACCAGCTTCTGCTTATTAATCAGGAGTATATTCTATAAATATGTTTCTAGAGTTTAATTTCTAAATCAGTAGATGAAATTGATCTCATTAACTTTTAAATATTACTTTACTAAAAATATGCTTTTTGATATGAGAAAGATGTATTCTTCACAAAAAGTCCAAATACCTTGAAATATTTATGATATTAAGATATATTTATTTTTGCAGTTAATTAAACATTTGCAGTTAATTAAACATTTATTTTATTCATACCTTGTGCAAGGTTTTGTGATAGAAGCTAGTAATACAAATGAAACATTTTCTGCCCTTAATGTACCCACAGTATAATAAACACAAACAAGCGAATAAATAAGCCACTGAAATACAGTGCAACAGAGGCCATGATTGATGTATGCAAGACTCTATGGAAGCATGCAGGAAGGACTTTTGAGTCAGTACTGGGAGAAGAGTAGAGAAGGAAATGGAGCATCAGGGAGATGTTGTAAAGGCTTCTTAGATTAGAGAGAACACAAAGTAGTTTTGAGAAATGAATAAAAATTAAGAAAAGGAATAAAGATGAGGAGCAGGAGAGGAAGAAGAAGGAGAAGAGGAAAGATGAGAAAATGAAGGAGGAGGAGATGAGGAGGTGGAAAGAATAGAAAAGGAAGAGAGCGAAGAAGAGGAAAGAATAGGAAGTGGAAAACAACATTACAAAAGGAAGAAACACTGGGTTCAAAGGCCTGGAGATGTGAGACAGCAACCTGTCTGGAGGGCACTCTGTGAACAGGGAAGCTATAATAGCGTGGAGAGGTGGACAGGGTCAGGTACAAAGGGCTTTGTGAACAAAGCCACCATCACGTCTCAGGGCTGGGGAAACAATATCTTAACTGGTCTTCCCACATCCACTCCTGTCGACCTCTTAGCCAGAATAATGATTTCAAAGGCCAGATGGATCCTGTCCCTCTGTTCTGTAAAAGGATTCAATGGCATCTCACTTCTTCAGGTTGGGGATCTTAATCCTGCCCCACCCAGGCTACCTTGCCTTGTGCCCTGTGTCTGTTCTCCATCCACAGCAGCCTCTTAGAGCCCATGAAACAAATGTGCTTTATGTGCTCCAGCTTCCCTGAAGGCTTACCTTCCCTCAAGGTAAAGAACCTGCCTGCAATGCGGGAGACCTGGATTCGATCCCTGGGTCGAGAAGCTCTCTTGGAGTAGGAAATGACAACCCACTCCAGTATGTTTCCCTGGAGAATTCCATGGACGGAGGAGCCTAGAGGGCTACTGTCCAAGGGGTCTCAAAGAGTCAGACACAACTGCGCGACTAACACTTTCACTTTCTTCCAGGATGTTGCGCAAGACACTTCTCTGCCTGGAAAGCCCTATCCACCTCCACCCCCCACCCCCAACAACTACCTTTTCAGATCCTTTAACAGTCCTGTCTCTGACTCAGACTCTTTCTCTCTAGAAAGAGTTTTATGAACCTCCTAAACTGCATTAAATCCTTTCTATACAACCCTTTAACACTCTATAATTGCCTTTATAACCCTTATCAGAGCTGTATTTTTATCTGTTAATTTACATGATTATTTGACTAAAACCTCTCTCCTCCACTGGCTCAAAGTTAAAACAGGCAGAGACTGCTTTGCTCTCATTGTAACCTTTATATCCAGCATAATGCCTGTTAGGTTCTGCTAAAAAACAACAAAAAAAAAGATATGTTAAATGAATGAGAAAAAAATTTTAAATGAAGGAATAAGACTATAATTGGATGGTAAGATATGTGAGGAATGTAGTGCACAGTTTTCAAAATTTATTCTCACTTTTTTTCCTCTTAGTTCCCATTTCTAGGTTAAGACTAGATTATAAGATTGCCAGGGGTGTGACTTCTATGATGAATTTCCTCCCAGTCTATCTCCTCTGAGGCTCTAACTTTCAGTCTTTCTACAATTCTAATTTTTCAACTCAGATAGTATGTGTAGCAATAAATTGTCCTAGATTTTCTGAGTTAGTCTTGATTTTAAGTATTTTGTTACATTGTTCTCAAAAAACTCTCTATTGTCAAAGAATAATGTCCTAATTTTTGGTTCCGAGAATGTAGTCACTGTGATATATGTCTCTGATAAAGAAAATATATAGTTCACTTTTGATAGATGATAGATAGATACATGCATATACAGATAAGGGCTTCCTTGATGGCTCAAGCAGTAAAGAATTCATCTGCAGTGCCAGAGGCACAGAAGATGTGGGTTCGAACCCTGGATCATGGAGAAGGAAATGACAACCCACTCCAGTATTCCTGCCTGGAAAACCCCATGGACAGAGGAGCCCGGAGGACTATAGTCCAAAAGGTCACAGAGTCAGACACAATTTAGCACACACACACACACACACACAGATAGATAGATAACAGATAGTGATAGATGTGGCGCAATGGTAAATAATCTGCCTGCCAATGCAGGAGACACAGGAGATGCAGGTTAATCCCTGGATTGGGAAGACACCCTGGAGAAGAAGATGGCAACTCACTTCAGTATTCTTGCCTGGAAAATTCCATGGATAGAGAAGCCTGGTGGACTATAGTCCTTGGGGTGGCAAAGAGTTGGACACAACTGAGCATGCCAACAAAGTGATAGATGGGTGGGTAGATAAATAGATAGAATAAATGAATGGATGGATGGATGGATGGACAGGTACCACGCATGCTATGTTTGTTTTATCTTGCCCCTATAAATGGTAACATTCTTTAATATAAGGATCATGTTTTCTATTTATTTCTCCTATAGTTCAATGATTAAGTGAATCCTGTTATTGGATTAGCCAATAGCAGGCAGAAAGAGTAGATTTCTAATGTGGTACAATATGAAGTAGGAAATGATGCTTTAAATCCACAGACATTTGCTCTGATCAGCGAAGATATATATTATGACATTTTTACTGTAGTGAAGACAATGCTAGTTGTTTCAAGGTATTCCTCTGCATTAGCTACTGTCATCTGTGTTTGGCAAGGCATTATAGGAAGAGATGAACTCAAGAGAGAAAGTTGATTTATAAACAGAATAGAAACATAACAGATGCAGTCTAGAAATTTGGAGCCTACAGGACTGGGAAAGCCAATTGCTGCTACATTCCAAAGAAGAAGAAATGAGACTTTAGAGGCTCTGGGAAAAGAAGATCAAGTAAATCTTCTTATATTAACATCTGCCTGCAACACAGGAGCCGCAAGAGGCATGAGTTCAATCCCTGAGTCAGGAAGATCCCCAGGAGGAGGGCATGGCAACCCACTCTAGTATTCTTGCCTGGAGAATCCCATGAACAGAGGAGCCTGGTGGGCTACAGTCCATAGGGTCACAAAGAGTTAGACACGACTGAAGTGATTTAGCATTCACGCATACATACCCAACTCTGAGAGCCTCAGGATAGATGCCATCAAGTTGAGAGAGAGAAGGATGTGGGTAAAGAAGCCAAGATGCAAAGGAGACATGAAAACTATGTTTAGGAAACAATTCTGGGCATAGTTAAGGGTACATAGTATGAAGTGGGAGACAAGAGATCATTTTTGAATACAAACATACTCAAAGCACAAGTTTCAACTAAAAATACTTTTGACTCTTACACACTTGCTACAACCTTCAGACTCGGGCCCAAGAACAGAAACAGACCGGAAAAGCTTTACGGACCTCATCGTCCTTAACACTGATTTCAGCCGCAGCCAGGAAGGATAGCTGGAAAGGATGAACTTGCCCAAAGGCTGAGCCCAGGGCCACGGGGAACACAGGACAAAGCATTCCCTCCTAAAGAGCAGAATTTGGGGGATTGAGCAAAGAATTTTCCCTCCCTCTCCCCACTGGAGTAGAAAGCCATCCCAATGCCTGCTTTTTAGGACTTCATTACTGTTACGGATCAATGACTACTGTTTATTACTCATCCTTCCTTTTTCTCCAGGAAGTATGTGTCACTGCCATCCTGTCCCTATTCAGCTACTATATCTTGAGTGCCAGTGGGGAACCAGATAATTTAACTTTCTAGTCAAAGTTTGCTTTAAACAGTCACATTTGAATTTGAGGAAGAGGAAAATTGAAGAATCAATACATCACAGGGAGATTCTGGACTTGGAGCTATAAGCAGTGACCTGTTGGGACTTTGAGTTGTTTCCTTAAAGGAAGCACATTCTAGATGCTCATGAAGTGATAAAATGGATACATGATCACTATGGCAAAGACAGTGTTTACCAAACTTTTTTCACCTACTCTATGTGCCCTAGCATGGATATCTAGAAAGACAACCTAGCTCAGCCTCTCTTAAAAGTGAGGCCATCTTGGGGCTTCCCTGGTGGCTTAGTGGTAAAGAATCCACCTGCCAATGCAGGAGACATGGGTTCAATCACTGGGCCAGGAAGATTTCACACACCACAGAGCAACTAAGCCAGTGTACTGCAGTTACTGAGACTGTGCTCTAGAGCCCAAGAGCCTCAACTATGGAAGCCCGTGTGCCCATGCTCCTCAACGAGAGAAACCTGCAATAAGAAACCCATGTACCACATCTAGAGAGTAGCTTCCACTTGGTAACAACTAGAGAAAAACCTGTGCAGCAACAAAGACTCAGCATAGCCCAAAATAAATAAATAAATAAAAATTTTTAAAAAGTGAGGCCATCTGGTACATTCTTTTCAATGACATGTAGATAGAAGTTGTGTGTGCAGTTACTTCCAGACTTGACCCTTACAATTTCTTGAGAAATACTTCATGTGTTCCCTTTTTGCTTTGGTGCTAAGGAATGAGGGTGCCACCAGGTAAAAGAAGCCTGCGTCTCTGAGTGTCCAGTTGAAGAAGAGCTATCAAACAGCAACATCCCTTTTGATCATTTCATGTGCAAAAAGCAAAACTTTAATTGTATTAAAATAAAAACAAGCATAAACTTTGTACATGCACCAACCTATGGACAGTCCAGAGTTTCTTTGTCTGTGCAACATAGCAACACTGTCTTGACTTGCTTGCCTTGGAAAATACAGGGCACCAGCACAAAGTCAGTGGTTCTCTTCTCACCCTCTACTTTGCCCTGTATTTCCTTTTAGCTACAGAGTTCCTGCAGGGCTCCCCTGCTGATTCAGTGGTAAAGAATCCGCTTGCCAATGCAGGAGATGCAGGTTCGATCACCGGGTCAGGAAGATCCCCTGGAGTAGGAAATGGCAGCCTACTCCAGTATTCTTGCCTAGAAAATTCCATGGACAGAGGAGCCTGGTGGGCTACAGTCCATGGGGTCTCACAGGGTTGGACACCACTTAGTGACTGAACAACAACAACAGAGTTCCTGCATTTTGTACTTTTGTTCTATTGCAGAAAACCAAAGGGGGAAAAAAAAGAGACTACTTTCAAGAGAAACATAACCGACTTGTATCTTGTCCAAGATTTTTAAGCACTCTGAATGATACAAAGTTGAAAGCTCTGCCCTCAAGGAATGGCAAGCAGTAGGGGACAATCACAGTGGGAAGGAGAGGGTGGGATGAATTTAGAGAATAGCATGGAAACATATACATTACCAGGCGTAAAGTAGATAGCAGGTGGGAATTTGCTGTGTGACACCGGGAGCTCAACCCAGGGCTCTTTGACAACCCTAGAGGGAGAGGGGTTCAGAAGGGAGGGGAAACATATGTATACCTGTGACTTTCATGTTGATGTATGGCAGAAACCAATACAATATTGTAAAGCATTTATTCTCCAATTAATAAAAAAAAAAAAAAAAAACTGAATGAACAAACAAAAAAAAAGCTGAAAAAAAAAGTACAAGGTGTTTGAGTTAGACACAGAGCTCTTTAAAAATTTGGAGGAGGAAGTGATGGTTTCCTGTACTGCCAATTAAATGGGGCTTCCAGGTGGTGCTAGTGGTAAAGAGCCTGCCTGCCACTAAGGAGATGGAAGAGACATAGGTTTGATCCCTGGGTTGGGAAGGGGAGAAGGGCATGGCAACCCACTCCAGTATTCTTTCCTGGAGAATCCCACGGACAGAGGAGCCTGGAGGGCTACAGTTCATGGGGTCACAAAGATTCAGACACGACTGAAGCGACCTAGCACACACTGATTAAGTGGAAATAAACCCATGGCTCCAGTTTTAAGAACTTATGACTATGCCCCTCCCTCCATTCCTAACAGATTATTTATCACCTGGACATGCACTTTTTTCTGCTTCAGATTTAAAACTCTTGGCTGATTCCTGCCTGTCACTCAGCATATATCAGAATTGTCGACTACTGTCAGTGTACATGGGCTCTTGGGGATTAAACCAATTCCGGTTTTAACCAAAACAGATACTAGTAGGTACAGGAAACGGACTCCAAGAACAAAGCCCACAAATAAAAGTTCTTTAAGTATATATACTTTGTGACTTTGCCCTCTATATGCACAGATACTCAGTGTGAGATGCCTAACAGCCAAATAAATGTAAGTTTTGGGGAAAGACTTGAGTAATCACCTACTTCTGTTGCCTTTTCAGTGAGAAATCTCTTTCGTGGCATCTCTAAGAGGGCGAAACCTAGTCTCTGCTTCAGCAGAGTGTCTAGGATCTCCTGATTTCCAAAGAAGCCTTTTCTGTGGATGGACAACTTAAAACCTAGCTCTACATTCATCAGTCTAAGCAAATAAGTCATCTACATTTTGAACTCTATTTAACTCTTGTTTTATTTTGAATAATTCTTCATTGATTCATTGATTCTTCAACTCTTTTATTTCTCATAATTCTTCATTGAGAAAGGATTGTTATGTGGAGTTAAAAGAAAAAAACACCTACATTGGGGAAAAAGAAGCGTAAGAGAAGCTGTAAGTATTTCCCATAGCCCCACTGGTCAAGGATATAGGTGCCTGACCCGGTGCCTCCTACTCTTGGCTATGTTTGTGATTTATGTTTGTTTTGTTATCCGATGGGTCCTGGGAAGTTTCATCCACTCCATCATGATCACTTGAAACCATTTCATTCCCTTCAGTGACCCCAGAGCTCTGTTTGGAGCATTTCCAGCTTCTGTCTGCTCAGGCCTACATACCCCTCCAGGGAGGTTGAGACTTGGGGGGAAATTGGCAATAAATGCACTCAGCACAGCACAGTTTTTTCCTCTGGTACACTGATCCTTTAACTTCTTTGAGATTCTGCTGCCAAGCACTGAGATATCTCCCTGGAGGGTATGGGAGGTTGTGTATGAGTCACAAATATGCATACATATGATTTTGAGTTTCATTAAAGAAATTCACAGACCTGAAGATGACCTATGAACCTCAAGAATCCGAGCCTTCCAAGCAGAGCTGAGTTACTGACTCTGTGCATCTGCTTCAAATTACCAAGTCCTGACTTAACACTTACTCCTGTCAAACAGCACTGGGCATTGGTCAGGCATGAATAAAGCAGAGTCCCTACACACAAGGACACACCATCTAGAGGGCAAGTAGACATACACTTAGTTCTAGTAGATCATGTTCTCTTCTCGTTTATTGGACTAGAGTTGATTTACAATATTTTATTAGTTCCAGGTGCACAGCAAAGTGATTCAGTTATAAATATACATTTTTTTAGATTATTTTCCATTATAGATTATTACAAGATGTTGAATATAGCTCTCCATGCTATATGGTAAGTCTTTATTGCTTATCTATTTTATGTATAATAGTTTGTATCCATTAATCTCAAACTCCTAATATATCCACCCACTCCTCCCAAGTATTCTTGCATGGACAGTTCCATAGACAGAGGATTAATGTGATATCATATATTATTTGTCTTCCTCCCGCTGACTTACTTCACTAAGTTTAATATTGTCTCGAGTCCATCCATGTTGCTGTGAATGGCAATATTTTGTTCTTTTTTAGGGTTGAATGCAATTATTCCACTGTATATATGTACCACACCTTCTTAAGCCAACTGTCTGTTGATGGTCATTCAGGTTGCTTGCATGTCTTGGCTGATAGTGCTGTTATGAACATTGGGGCGCATGTATCTTTTTGAATTAGCGTTTTTGTCTTTTCCAGATACATGCCCAGGAGTAGAGTTGGTGGATCATACAACACAGAGCAGTAACACAGAGCAGTCTCTGGTGTATAAATGTAGTTAAATGTGCTTCCAGAGAGATGAGATGGATTCCATCTTAGTGGACTTAGTTGCGACCGTTGAGGGCCATGTGACCACATCCTGCAACATGCAAGGTTATTATATTCAGTCTTGCATCATCACGTGTTTGCTATGACACATGATTAATAGCCATATAATCTTAGGTGGAAATTTCATTAACTTCCAAAACGTCTTTTAAGTGTCCTCTTAAACAAAAAGGAGAATTGTCATAGAGGATTTTAAGACCTATTCCAATTTTCTTTTTTATGATTCTATGCAAAGCGATTTGAGTTTTGTGTGTGTGTTCTACTTGTTTATTCAAAACTTCTGGGTTGATAGGAGGCTGGCAAGAATGTCTGAAGTTTATTTCATTGGAGATAGTTTGTCACTGCTGAAGTTGATTGGCACTTGACTCTAATTTTTTCCATTGTACCAACTGCAAGAAGGCAAGGCAGCTGGTCCAGCCAGCAGAGCGTGGGGAGGAGGTTCCTACTCCAGTGCACAGGAATAAGTGGGTGAAAGCAAAGTCATGCCCTGGAGAGAAAAACTTCTTGAGTGTCAGAGAAGAGGACCAAAAGGGAGCTCCCTAGGAAGAGAACCAAGGCAGGTTTTTGAAGTTAAGATGCAGAACCATGAGGTAAAAAACTCAAATGTCAGTGGCTTCACACAGAAAAACAGGAGGGTGTCTGGGCAAATAACAGGAATTAGGAGCTTTGCTAATAAGGGATTTTCCAGTGTCCCTGAAGCATGTTCTCAGTGGGCTGAATCCACTTAAACCCAGGGAGTGGATCAACACAGGCACACCTCATTCTCCATGTCTGCTTTCACTTCCAATACCATCATTGATGAGTCCTCTTCCAGGCTACCAGATTTTTTTAAAAATCTGTATTTATCTGGCAGTGCTGGGTCTTAGTTGCAGCACTCAGGATTTTCGATATTAGCCAAACTCAGTTGCCACATATGAGATTTAGCACCCCCCCCCACAATCATTCACTCATTCACTTAAACCAAGTTTTAATTTACATCTCATCAAATCAGTCAACAGACCTGCTAGCAAATAATTTCTGGTTCTTTTTTTTTATGTTATGTTTTTTTTTAATTGGATGCTAATTACTTTACAATATTGTATTGGTTTTGCCATACGTCAACATGAATCCACCACGGGTGTACACGTGCTCCCCATCCTGAACCCCCTTCCCACCTCCCTCCCTGTACCATCCTTCTGGGTCATTCCAGCGCACCAGCCCCAAGCATCCTGTTTTCTGCATCGAACCTGGACTGGCGATTCGTTTCACATATGATATTATACATGTTTCAATGCCATTCTCCCAAATCATCCCACCCTCGCTCTCTCCCAGTGTCCAAAAGACTGTTCTATACATCAGTGTCTCTTTTGCTGTCTCGCATATAGGGTTATTGTTACCCTCTTTCTAAATTCCATATATATGGATTAGTATACTGTATTGTTTTTCCTTCTGGCTTACTTCACTCTGTATAATAAGCTCAAGTTTCATCCACCTCATTAGAACTGATTCAAATGTATTCTTTTTAATGGCTGAGTAATACTCCATTGTGTATATGTACCACAGCTTTCTTATCCATTCATCTGCTGATGGACATCTAGGTTGCTTCCATGTCCTGGCTATTATAAACAGTGCTGCGATGAACATTGGGGTACACGTGTCTCTTTCCCTTCTGGTTTCCTCAGTGTGTGTGCCCAGCAGTATCTCTTTTCCTCTTCTCTTGTCTATCTGATAGAGATTTGGTGTTGTAAAGATGCGTGCTCAGTCACTCAGTCCTGTCCAACTTTTTGCAACCCCATGGCCTGTAGCTCCCCCGGCTCCTCTGTCCATGGGATTTCCTAGGCAAGAATACTGGAGTGGGGCTCCTACTCCAAGGGATCTTCCCAACCCAGGGATCGAAACTGCATCTCTTGTATCTCTTGCATTGACAGATGGATTCTTTACCACTTGTGCCACCTAGGACGCCTATAGTAAGAATGACCTGCTAATAACTGGAACCAGTGTGTTTCAAATTTCTCTTCCTGTAAACAACTATTCTCTGGTAGCCATTTAGGTAAAGCTCTGGAATGGGGGTGGGGGCTGACAACACCTCAGGAAGGATGAGGAGAGTGTGCTGTCAGGGAAGTCTTGCCCAGATTGGAGAAGAAGGGAACCTCCCATCTGGATTGTAGGAGATGAGAGAGACCAAAGAAGTTGAAAGTCAAGGTTTCCACTTGTCCCGGAGTTGAGGCTACATCTCCGAGAGTGAGGTCCAGTTGTTGCAGACAATTCTTGGTGAGTCTAGGGGACACCAAGAGCCTCAGGGCCCCTGGCATATTTCCCTAGGCAGAAGAAAGACAGGCTGTGGATTCCTAGTAGAGGAGATGGCATGCCTTTGACATACTTCTGACAGCCAGTGAGAAGGTGGGTAGAAAGTATATTTGGCACTTCCAGACTTGGGAGCTATTAATACTGTCAGATAAAGGAGAAAGAGAGAAAGTGCATGAGCCCTTTCCTTTCCAATACTGGCCACCTGCCCTACTGCTGAGATTGGCACAGTCCTCATGGGATTGGCACAGTCCTCAGGTCTGTCAGATAAGACCACTATAGAAGGGACTCCCGATGGTTAGGAGCAAGGCAGGCCAGTGGTCAGAGGCAATGGATGACATCACACACCAAAAGGCTAAAGGACTACTTGCACTTCAGAAGACACCAGTCCCAGCCCACACTGCTATTCCACAACAGAGACCAGAATGAATCCAGAGGACCCTTCGTGGATCTGGGACACTCTTTTTTAAAACTTTTTATTTTATATTGGAGTATAGAAGATTAACAATGTTGTGGTAGTTTCAGGTGAACAACAGAGGGACTCAGTCATGCATATACATGTATCCATTCTCCCGCAAACTCCCTTCCCACCCAGGCTGCCACAGAGCATTGAGCAGAGTTCCCCGTGCTATGCAGTAGGTCTGTGTTGGTTACATTTTAAATATAGCAGTGTGTACATGTCCTTCCCAAACTCCATAAATATTCCTTCTGGGACACACTTAACTGTCAACACTGTCTAAATATTTCCTTGGAGAAGGAGAAGGTATAGAATTATGAAAGAAATTGTTTTAATAAAAATGGAGACCCTTTAAACTGGAAAAGACAGATATGCTGTTAATGGGCTGGTTGAAGTTTCCCGACTACTCAGGAAGTTGGCAAAGAGGGGAAATGATTACAAATGCCAACTTTCTTTTCATCATTGAGGGCAGAATGGAAAATTTGTGACCTACTCTACTAATCATGAGGGAAAAGACTGCCAGACACAGTCAGTCAAGAGGAAGAATAACCAAGACAGTGCAGAGGCAGAATAATTAGCTTCTGAATAATTAAGATCTTTCGATGGACTGAACAACCCACTATCTTATAGATAAAAAGACTTATTTCTGGAGAGTAAACAAATTGCCTGGGGGCAATCACACCTTCCCTGCAGAGCTCGAGGTGGAATTCACAGATATTGAGCCCAATCTTTCAGTCAGTTCAGTTCCGTCACTCAGTCATGTCCAACTTTTTGCGACCCCGTGGAATGGCTTCTCTGTCCATCACCAATTTCCAGAGCTTGCTCACACTCATGTCCATCAAATCAGTGATGCCATCCAACCATCTCATCCTCTGTCGTCCCCTTCTCCTCTTGCCTTCAGTCTTTCCCAGCATCAGGGTCTTTTCCAATGAGTCAGCTCTTCGCATCATGTGGCCGAAGTATTGGAACTTCAGCTTCAGCATCAGTCCTTCCAATGAATATTTCTGATTTCCTTTAGGATGGACTGGTTGGATCTTCTCGCAGTCCAAGGGACTCTCAAGAGTCTTCTCCAACACCACAGTTCAAAAGCATCAATTCTTCAGCACTCAGCTTTCTTTGTGGTCCAATTCTCACATCCATACATGGCTCCTGGAAAAATCACAGCTTTAGCTAGACGGACCTTTATCAGCAAAATAATGTCTCTGCTTTTTAATATGCTGTATAGGTTGGTCATAACTTTCCTTCTAAAGACCAAGCATCCTTTAATTTCATGGTTGCAGTCACCATCTGCTGTGATTTTGGAGCCCCCCAAAATAAAGTCTCTCATTGTTTCCATTGTTTCCCCATCTATTTGCCATGAAGTGATGGGACCAGATGCCATATTTGTTTTTTTGAACATTGAGTTTCAAGCCAGTTTTTTCACTCTTCTCTTTCACTTTCATCAAGAGGCTCTTTAGTTCCTCTTTGCTTTCTGCCATAAGGGTGGTGTCATCTGAATATCTGAGGTTATTGATATTTCTCCCGGCAATCTTGATTCCAGCTTGTGCTTCATCCAGCCCAATATTTCACATGATGTACTCTGCATAGAAGTTAAATAAGCAGGGTGACCATATACAGCCTTGGCATACTCCTTTCCCAATTTGGAACCAGTCCTTTGTTCCATGTATGGTTCTAACTGTTGCTTCTTGACCTGCATACAGATTTCTCAGGAGGCAGGTCAGATGGTCTGGTATTCCCATTTTTTTAAAGAATTTTCCACAGTTTTTTGTGATCCACACAGTCAAAGGCTTTGGTATAGTCAATACAGCAGAAGTAGATGTTTTTCTGGAACTCTCTTCCTTTTTCTATGAGCCAGTGGAAGTTGGCCATTTGATCTCTGGTTCCTCCACCTTTTCTAAATCCAGCTTGAACATCTGAAAGTTCTTGGTTCAAGTACTGTTGAAGCCTAGCCCAATCTTTAGTCTTATTAATTATCTTCACACACTTTAACTGATTTTTGTGTAATGTGTCTTTATGTCCATAGTCTAGATGGAAATGCTGAGAGGTAGTAATCAATTGATGCAAATGATGCAAATTAACACTAGTCAGAAAGTAGCAAAACTTAGTGCTGGGTTTGCATTTCACTCTGGGTCACAGATTTTCAGCTCTATGGAACCAGTGCTCAGTGGAACTTCTCAGAGTGCATGCATGCTCAGTCACTCAGTCACGTCTGACCCTTTGTGATCCACAGACTGTGACTCCTCTATCCATGGAATTCTCCAGGCAAGAATACTGGAGTGGGTGGCTTCCATTTCCTCCTCCAGGGGATCTTCCCAACCTAGGCATCGAACCTACATCTCTTGCATCTCTTGCACTGGCAGATGGATTCTTTACCATTGTACCACCTGGCAAGCACTGTCCCTCAGAGTAGCTTTCCTCTAACAAGGACATGGCATTTGGGTGACTGATGTAAAGCCAACACTGTGAGCAGACCTTATTTTCAGAGTTGAAAAGAGGGTGAGGAACTCTGGTTGAGTTGCTGGGAGTTGTATAGAATTGAATAGATTCATCCTGCCCTAGGGCAGGTGTAGAGAAAGTTCTGCATATCTTAGTCTCAGAATGCAAATCCAGAGGTGGAGGAGAAGGTCAGGCTCTGGAAAGGAAGATAACCTTGAGAAGGATTTACAGTTAGAACTCCCAGAGAGTTTTCTTAAAGTTGCTTCACAAGCAGAAGCATCATCCAGGGTGGCATCAAGGCCACAGAGGTCCTGTCATTCTTGGCTCTGGCTTCTGGAAAAGAAATAGGTAAAAGAGAAGAAGAAGGCAACTTCATCCTCCAGTCTGGGTCCCACTGGCTCTTGCAGCTGTATCACCTCTCACAATCTGGAGGTCCCAGCTGGAGGACCACACCAGAGTAGCCTTCAGTCCTCTTCATGCACTTCACCACAAGGGGCGCTTCTCACTCAGCGACCTCCATGCTCCTGCCCTTGCCTCCTGGGCCCGCCTAAATTTGGAACATCTTAAAGTAGCAAAAGGGGTTCTTGTTATTCTAGACCTTATAGAGGCAAGGAAAAGAAGGGTAACTTGAGAATGGCATAACAGTTGATTGAAGGATATAACACACACATATATACATACAAATATATATATAAACACCAGACTTCCCTGGTGGTATGGGTGGATGGGAGTCCACCTGTCAGTACAGGGGACACAGGTTCCATCCTTGGTTTGGGAAGATTCAGCTTCCTGTGGAGCAACTTGGCCCCTGTACCACAATTACTGAGTCAGCACTCGAGAGTCATGTGCTGCAACCACTGAAACCCATGCCTAGAGCCCGTGCTCCGCAAGAAGCAGCCACGGCAATGAGAAGCCCGAGCACTGCAAGGAAGAGTAGTCCCCACTCACTGAAGCCAGAGCAGGCCTGAAAGCAGCAATGAAGACCCAGAGCAACTAAAGAAAATTCTTCTTCATTTTTAAAAATAATGGTAATGAGCTTTTATAATGGAGTAGCATACATTTAAATATATATATATATAATATTTTTTTGTTTGTTTGTTTAGTCACTTAGTCGAGTCCAACTCTTTGTGACCCCATAGACTATAGCCTGGGCTCCTCTGTCCATGGGATTCTCCAGGCAAGAACACTGGAGTGGGTTGCCATTTCCCTCTCCAGATATGTATGTATACATACATATATATACATACATATCTGGAGATACATATAAAGTTAAAATGTTTCACATTATGACCCCGTGTCGTGTGTTATTAGGCACTGATGCAACCCTCAGCCAAGATTGTCCAGGAAGATGATCCGGCCCAAGCCTCTTCCTTTTGCACGTGCTTCCAGAATCCTTTTCGGAACGCTACTCCAGTCCGCATTTCCCACTAAACCTCACAAGTCCACCTCTTCTGATCAATCAGGTGTCCCTGCCTCTATGCCAATTAATCACAGAGATTTCTGAGAGAATTTGTGCAATTACTGAACATTTAGACTTTCAAGTACTGCGTCTGTGGTTAATTGCATTGCAAGATCCCCATCTATTTCTGTTCTGTATCTGACCCAGTTTTCTGCAACAAGTCTCTCTCATCTCTATGGGAAATAGTCAAGAAGTCCCAGGGCTGCTAGTGGAAGGGGAAGAATTTATAATTTGGGTGTCACTTGAAAAACATACTCCTTTACCTAAAATCCACTAACATTGCTCCATCCCAAGACATTAGGACACTGCTGTTAATGACCAAATCTGGATCCACTAGCCCAGTGCCAAGGAAGGAGTCCAGGTAGCTAGTGCTTAAAAGGCCTGAACTCCTCCAAGGCTTTCAGGGAAAGGGTTTTAAAGACAGAGTGAGGGACAGGGTGGGGTGGTGATCAGCTCATGGAAATATAGCTGGTGGTTGGTGGTTCTGATTGGTTGGTGGTGAGGTAATTGGGAGTCAGCATCATCAAACATCATCATCACTTCCAAATGATCTGGAATCTATGTGCTTGTGTGTGTGTGCTCAGTTGTTCAGTTGTGACTCTTTGTAGCCCACCAGGCTCCTCTACCCATGGAATTTTCCAGGCAAGAATACTGGAGTGGGGTACCACTTCCTACTCCAGGCATCTTACCGACACAGGGATTGAACTAGCATCTTTTGTGTTACCTGCACTGGCAAGAGAATTCTTCACCACTAGCACCACCTGGGAAGCTCTCTGTGCTTTTGGGAACATACAGTTAACTCTTTCCACCTGATGGGAGTTTTAATATCTGCAAAACAGTTCAGACATGCTCAGAATATTATCTGTAGTCCTTAAGAAGGAACTAAAGGTCTTTGATTTTGTTTAATGGCTAAACTATTATTATTTTGTCTTGCTTGACTGTTTTCCTTTCTCTCTGTACCTCTATGATTAAATGTACTCTTTGGATCTTGGAAAGGCCTACGGGGCTGAAGTTTCTTTTCAGATAGAAGGCAGCACATGGTGGGGAGGGGTCTGCTCCAGGAAGGCACCACAGGGTCCTGTTCAGCTACACTGGGACTGATTTTCACATACTGCCTCCCTGGGGTTTTGCTGTTTCATGCCCACTGATACAAATCTTGTGCAAAGATCCTATCTTCATTATTGGTACTCAGTGTTGTAGACCCTCAGGTCTGTTTTCACAGCAAAGCAGACTTGAAAACACAGTGACTTCAGGTCATGTATTGAGAGAGCCTATATGTATACATAGCATATAGGCCAAATAAGTGCTATTTCCTTCAGTGTCACCCCTGAGGGAGTTACCCTTTCAATTCAATCCTATTGTTATTGCTTGAAAATTTTTCAGAATTCTACTTTTGAAATGGTTTTTAGAATCTATAGCACAAACTTTTCAATATCTTCTGTGGTGATGATCTTTCTTCATGTAGTGTGGCTCAGGGTTTGGAAAACAGTCAAAACTCATTTGGAGCAAACTCTGGTTAAAATGTGGTTGATTAAGCTGAAGTGAAATCAGTTTGGGGTTTTGTTTTTTGCTTTGAGTGTGTGTTTTTTTTTTTTTGTCAAATATTCACTCCGTTTTGGAGAATTGTCAGGAGACAGAAGCGAATCAGTGGGCCATGGCAGAGTGTTTTTCTATTGCATAAAATCTCTCAGATGCTTCAGTTTTTACATAATGATTCTCCTGGACTATTTGATGGTAGAGAGTAAAATCTACATACACAACACATTATGTCAAGGAAACAAATGAACATTGAATCATTTAACAATTTTGCTACACCTATTTTCTGGAATCTCTAAGACATTGTCATTTTCTATCATCAATTTAATTTTAGCTTTCAGATCATGTTGAAAAATAATTAACTAAAAATCTTTTGCTTTATCTCTGGGCATTTCCTCAGAGTTTGTGAAAGACACATTAAAAGAAGAGGAACTCCAAAATGTGCAGAGCAGATGACCAGTTTGAATCCAAAGGCTGTCAGGCTCAAGAATTCTCCCTTACATGGGGGGGGAGTTAGCCTTTTGTTTTACACAGGCCTTCAACTGATTGGTCAAGACCCACCCACATTATGGAGGTCAATCTGCCTTACTCAGTGTACTAATTTAAGTGCTACACTCATCCAAAAATGTCCTCACAGAAACACCCAGAATAATGTTTGACTGAGTATCTGGGCACCTCATGTCTGTCAAGTTGGCACAAAATCAACCATCACACAATCTATATTCACATTTTTTCACCATTACCCCTGATGAAAGACACAATCTTTCTTTGTCCCCAGAGCATCATAGAAAGCTCAAGCTTTGTATTTTCACGTTATGCAACTCATATTTTTTGCAGTTGATACTAGTAGAGTCTCAGGTAACTCACCTGCTCAGGATGAGCACTTAGTTCTAGAACCAAGTTTTGAACTCCAGTGGCAGTATTCTTTCCACAACCACATTCTGGTGTGTTTTCCATACAACTGACTTTTTTCTACGTGGTTGGTTTGCATCTTTGTTTACTTGTATTGCTTTGGGCATCGCTGTTAAAGTTCACAGGACAATTGAACCAGTCAAGGTTTTGATGTGTGTTGCAGTGTAAGAATGAACACAAAGTTACTTTGAGCAGCACTGTGTCATCATAGCATCTTTCGAAATATCTTCAAACCTCTTTGTGCAATCAAAAACACTCGTTTGACACTTTTTTACTCATACACTTATTTTAATATGCCAGCTGTCTACTTGGCAAATTGACTAAACTTTCTTCAAAATGTGATGTGAATTCTTTGTTCTGATTACCAGCTACTCCTTTGTACCATGCAGTGAAGCAATGTGCACTGAAGCTTGCTCTAAGACACAAGGACTGTTGTGTGTGTTTAAATTTTCTATTTGAAAATTGGAAGAAGGAGAAGGAGCATGGAACTAAAAGTCAGGAGATGTTGCCTATGGAATTTCACTGCAACTAAATAGTTTTGAGACCTTGATCCAATAATTTTATTTCTAAGACTATCGGTAAAAGGAGATGGATTCTCTTAAGCTATTCTTTCTCCTTCGCATTTGTGCAATAATTCACAAGACACACTCATATACATTGTTTCATTCAACTCTGGCAAGTTCACCTTGAAGTGGATATTATCTTTTATGCTGTAGGGTCAATGTTTCCATCAGGAGACCTACAATTAAATGTTGCCATATGTCTCTGATAGTATCTTCCTTCTATGCTTCTTAAGCCACAAAGGAGAAGTCATCTGCTTGTTGTTACTGCTCAAGCAAACTGAATAACTATTCAGGGATCCATGCATAGTAGATCCATCCATTGACTAGATGCTCATCATGACTACAGGAAATGCAGAACACCCAGTACTTAGGATGGACAAAAACATCATAACAAAACTTGATAACTCCTCAAAATCATAGAACAGGTGAACTTTCAGCCTGGGGGCAGCCTGGTGGTGGTGCTGGAAAGCATGATATAGATTTAAGAACTTGAGGAGAAAAGCATAATTTCACTCCTTTCAGAGTGACAGAGAAAAGTGATTTTCTCACCCATCTGACATTCTGACATACATATCTCAAGCCCAAACCTCTCCAATGGCCATTTTCCCATGAATGTTCAATGGGTATCTCAAGATTAACATATATAGTAACAGATCAAATTCCCAATCTTCCCCTCCATCATGAAATTTACTTCCTATAGTTTTTCCCTCTCAAGTAACAGCTGATTCACCCTCCTACTGACTCAGGCCAAAACCCCTGAAGTCATTCTTGAAACCTGTCTTTCCCTCACACCCCACATCCAAACCATCAGGAAGTCAGACTAGTGCTACTTTCTTACAATTTCTACTACTAACTTCCCATATGGCCTCCTTTCTGCACCATTGCAATAATCTACTAATTACTCTCCCTGATTTTATCCTTACCGTCTACTCCTTAGCGACCCCTACCAATGCAGCATTCAGAATAATACTATTATAATAAATAGTACTGGAAATACTGCTTGTAAATCTCCAATGGGTTTTGCATCAGAGTGAAAAACTGAAGAACCTTACCATAGCCCCCAAGCCTCCTGCTCTCTCTGATCTTATTATTTCCTCTCTTTAGGCATGGCTCACTGATCAGCAGTTACAGGGAACTCTTTGCTGCCTTTCAAAAACTCCAACAACCTCCCAGCAAAGGTCTCTTCTTTACAATAGTTCAGTCACAGAAATATAACTTCCATGAGAGCAAGGATTTTGTCTGTTGTGTTTGCTGATATATCCTCAGTGTTTCACATCATGCCTGGTACAAGGTGGGCACTTAATAAATATTTGTTGGATTAAATTTAATGCATAGCCCAGACCTGGATCATCCCATCCTCTCCTCAGGGACAAAGACCTCAGTTCTGGGCAGAAAAGCATTTCTGTGATTGAAAACTTCCCAGTGTCAAGTTCTGCACCTGGATCCCTGGTGTCTTGTCTTAGTTATGAATGAATATTGGGCATCCTATACATTTAAATTAAAAAGTAACTGAAAATGGATTCTGCTAGAAAAAATGTCTTGACACTGGCTTCAGGCACCCTCAGAAACACTTCTTGGTGATATTTTATGCTTTCTTCTTATAACCTGTCCCACCCTGACAACAATATTAAACAAATTCGGTGCCTCTGTTCCAAGTCTGCATTCAGATACAATGCAGTTCACATCACCTTTTCACCAGCCTGCCACCTGGATGGATCTGTGGCTTTGTGGAAGACCCTAGTTAAAATCTGACCAAATCCTGAGACTTCTTTGGTAGTCCTGTGGTTAACAGTCTTCCTGCCAGTGCAGGGCACATGGGTTCAATTCTCTGTTCTGGGAAGATGTCACATGCAACTAAGCCTGAGTGTCCCAACTACTGACCCCTTGTGCCCTAGAGGCTGTGCTCCACAACGAGAGAGGCCGCCTCAGTGAGAAGCCCACACACCGTAACGAGAGACTGGCCCCAACTCTCGACAACTAGAGACAGCCTACGTAGCAACCAAGACCAGTGCGGCCAAAAATAAATAACACATAAAAATTTATTTAAAAATAAAATAAATTTGACCAAATCCTGCCACGCAATCTAGGGAAGGGAAAGTTAGTGTGTGTCTCATGCCAATTACTATTGGAATAAACACAGCTTTAGCTGAACAATAAAAGCATTGCTCATCTGAAGAGCTCATCGAAATTGGATATACAGATGTGGAGTCAGGGTTCTTTGATTTTATAGGTCATTGACAAAGTATTCGAGAGCAGAAAGCTTCTACTGTGACCAGAGGCACAGGGTGGAGAGTAGGGAGGTGAGGGTAACTCACAGGGACAAGTGTGCCCTGACCTTGGTTTCACAGCACAGGGAGCAAAGGCCGTGACCCAGACCCACATTACCATGCCTTTTCAATGTGGTTCCAGTGATAAGTGAAAGCCGTGGCTTTCCAGTAAGCTGACATCACTACAGATACACACAGTGTCATATTTCCTCACCAGGTTTAAAACACATTTGCTTGACAAATTCATTGTTCCATGATCTATCTGCTATAACACTATGCCCAGTTGTTAACTAAGACAGCAATTAGCCAAGTGGAAGAAAAACAACACAATGATTTCAGCTTCTTCGGATGCAGATTGGGAAATCCCTTCTCTTTTTTCTTGCCATGGAGATCTCCTTAAGAGTGGGATGGCAATACAAGTTAATGATCATGTATGTCTCCTAGAAAATGCTCTTTTTGCATTACAAAAATCTCAAATCTTTGTGCCCTTGAACAACACAGAGGTTAGGGGTGCAGACCCTTTGTTCAGTTGAAAAATCTGTGTATAGTCAGCCCTCTGTATATGAGGTTCCTCTATATCAGTAGTTCTGCATCCATGGATTCAACCAACCCCATGTTGTATAGTACTGCATTATTTTTAAAAAACTAAATGTAAGTGGACCCACATATTTCAACCCTCTATTGTTCAAGAGTCAACTGTATATGTATTTTAACCTTGAAAAGCACAGATTGAGACAAAAGCAGAGAGTTGTGTTTTCTTAGGCAACAAATATTTTTAAACTGTCATAATATGAAAACAATAACAATAACCTTTTTATGTATGTGATTATTTCCTTTTGAAGACCCCATTATACACAGGCATATGGAGAGAGGAAAAATAGTTGTGACAAATTATTTTGGAAATCGGATGTGTGTTTAAAGGGAAAAAAATGTATGAGTAATCCTGAAACGAGCAGCTGGGGGAAGTGTGACTACCGTTCATCCCTAAAAGAAGCAGAGATTTTAAAGCAGTTCATGAACTGAGGTAGTTGAAGAATCCCAAATAATATTTAACCACTGTGCAAAAACTTGAACTTTTATGGAAAAATCAATAAAAGTTTCCATTAAAATATAGGCTGCTTGTTAAGAAATAGTTGATATCTTACGAAATCACAATCCAAGTGTTCTACTTGCATCAAGGATACTTTTTTTCAGAAAATGGATATAAGGTCGGATAAAACCAGCAGACCCAGATATGTATGTGTCACTGGTACCACCTGAAATTTTTTAAATGACAAAAGAGATCTACAAAAAGAAAACAAAAACTATGATGAGGAGTGATGAAAAAGAAAGTGTATCATGAGTAAGTCAGAAATATTGGACAATTAAAACAAAATAGAAACCAGATAAGACTGCTGAAGAAATATTTAGAGAGATTAGAATCCAAACATACCCACATGAGACTGTCTGCAAGAGGTCTGGTCTACCAAGTGGAGCAGCGTAGGCTACAGAGAGAGTGAGCTCAATCGATGAGAGCTCCTGGAGAAGCCATCTCCTCCCCTGCTTGTTCTGACCTGTGGCCTCAGCAGCCTTTGCCTCAGATTCATTTATGGGCAAACGCCCTGCAGCCAGAGAGGCAGGAAATGGTCCAGGTGATGACTCTAGAGAGGAGACAGGAATCGCCAGGCAAAGAAGAGAAGCCATCGGAAAACCCCGCTGTTCCTCGCCTCCCCCAACCCCACCCAACACACATACACACACACACATACACAGCTGAGCAGGAATCATCTCTCTTCTTATGTGAGTTTCAGTATATTGTGTTCAAGGAATCAGTTCATTTTATCTAAGTTATTAAATTTGTGAGGATATAGTGGTTCATAATATTTTTTTACTGTCTTGTTAATGTCTATGGGATCTGCAGTGGTGGCCACTCTTTCCTGTCTGATACTGGATTTCAGCCTAGCAATTGTTTTAACTGTAATCCACTGTTCTTATACAGAGAAGCTCTACTGATGCGGCAGCAGGCGTTGGGGGAGGGGACGCATTCTACCACCTTACCATTGGGTCTCAGTCTTTTCTGAGCCTGGGTCCCAGTGCTTGAGATCGTCACAAATGCTCCTAAGCTTTCTTCTTCCCCGCTTAGATGAGATAGGAAGGTTCCACGGGAGCCAGAACTGGGTATGTTGAGTCTCTGTGGTGCAATCAGTTAGTGCTATCAGCTATTAACTGAAAGGTTGGAGGTTTGAACCCACCTAGGGATGACTGCCCTTGTGATTTTTTTAGTACGTAGTTTAAGGGTTTGCAGTGGCTCAGATGGTAAAGAATCTGCCCACCATGCAGGAACCTGGGTTCGATCCCTGAATTGGGAAGAACCCCTGGAGAAGGAAATGGCAACCCACTCCAGTATTCTTGCCTGCAAAATCCCATGGACAGAGGAGCCTGTTAATTATATCTGTTTATCCTTCCCCTCTGCCGAAAGCAAACAGGAATTTTCCCAAGATCGTCATAGAGAGAACTTGATGGGGCTTCTGGAGGTAAAACTCATAAAAGTGGAGGGGCCCTTCTAAGACTGGGCCCTTGGAGTTTTGAATGCTCAAATTTGTTAACACTGAGCCTCCTGCAAATATCAATTAGAGTTTAAGTTTTCCTACTAGTACTGGCTCCTGGCAGGTTTCTGTTCCTGAGTTTCTGCTCCTGGTAAATTGTGATTCTCAGCATCCAGTTCTCATCCACTTTTCTCTCCTAGGCAAAAAAAAAATCATTTGCCCTGTGACCACACTTCTTTGAGGAACCTTAAAAGAGCTATTATTTCTCAGTTTTTTCAGATTTTCTCTTGTTGCAAAAATTGGAGTGGTAAACATTTGTTATAAAGATGTTTCTAAGAATCTTGTTTGCAAGCTGCTTTGAAGATAGTATTATATCAGCGAATTAAAGTTATATGCATTCTGTAAAGCATATGGAAAAGTGTTTTAAGAACTGTTTCTATAGAGATATTTTTAAGAATGCTACCTGAAGCTGCATTAAGCTGAGGGAAATAAAAGAAAGAAAAGAAAAAAAAATATTGGGGTGATGCCTTCCAAGTGCTCTACCTGTAGAACTGGATACTATCTGAAAGTGCAGGAACAGGAAAATAAGCAAGCACTTAAAAGTCACCAAATATGTGAAGAGGACACAAATGGGAGGGACAAATAATGAAATTAAGAAATAGCAAAAGGCCTGAGTTTTTAGGACAACTGAGGAAGATTTGCTGCTGCTGCTGCTGCTAAGTCGCTTCAGTCATATCCGACTCTGTGCGACTCCATAGAGGGCAGCCCACCAGGCTCCCCCACCCCTGGGATTCTCCAGGCAAGAACACTGGAGTGGGTTGCCATTTCCTTCTCCAATGCATGAAAGTGAAAAGTCAAAGTGAAGTCGCTCAGTCGTGTCCGACTCTTCACGACCCCATGGACTGCAGCCTACCAGGCTCCTCCGTCCATGGGATTTGCCAGGCAAGAGTACTGGAGTGGAGTGCCATTGCCTTCTCCAGAGGAAGATTTAAACAGATATAATTAACAGTCTCAAAAGGGTTTTGCATCAAAAAACAAGAACAAATTGTTTTTTAAAAAACTTAGAAAAAATATATAAGCATTGATTTTTAAAAAATCACCTTAATACATGATGTGAAAAGTCAAATAACAAATACAAAGAGCAAAGTAGTGAACTGGAAAATGGAGATAGAAAGTCTCTTTGAATGTTGGGCAAAACTACCCCAAAATAAGCAAATCATAATAGAAAGTTTGGAGACCTGGAGGATAGATGTTGAATGCAGGTTGAGAAAACAGAATTGAAGGAAGGAAATCATTTTCTATGCTCATTGTCTAAGAGGCAAACAGTTGTCAGTTTTAAAAATAAAAATTGTATATATTTAAAGTGTACAATATAATGACTTGATGTGTATACACACTGAAATGATTAGTATAGTCAAGCTAATTAACATGTCTTCACATAGTTATACCATTCTTTATGTGTGAGGAGAGAGCCTGAAATCAATTCTCTTAGCAAATTTCCTATATTTAATGTGGTATTATTAGCTAGATTCGTCATGCTGTACATTGATTCTCTAGACTTATTTATCTTATGTAACTGCAACTCTGTACCATCTGATCAATATTTCCTCATTTGTTCCATAAAGAGAAAATTATTTTTAGGAGTGAGAGAGAGACCTAAATTAGCATCAGGCAGTCTGTAATGCCCTCCGTCTTAAGGAAATCAAGAACTCTTCTAAGATCCCTCCATCCATCCCCATTTCTCTGCTTTTTATAGAATCTCCTCAAATGGCTTGTACATATTCACTGACTCAAGTGTCTCCCTCCAGCCACTCTTGAACACTCTCTGTTTTGCTTGTTCATTTTTTTTTAATGAGCTCTAGATGTTGCAGGCTTCAGCTCTGGGACTTCTTGAATTCACAGTCACCTTTTCAATGGTTCGGTCTGATAGCTTTAAATACCACCTGTGTGCTGATGACTCCCAAACTTGTATCTCTAGGCTGAATTTCTCTTTTGAAACCAAGCCTCATACATTCAATAGTCTATATAACACCTCTGCATAGAAGTGAAATAACACATCTGAAATCTGTCTTTGAATCACCTCCTATACCACACCTCCCCTCCAAGGACCTACCCTGTCTCAGTAAATATGATTGCTTCATCTCATTTGCTCAGACCAAAGCTCCTAAAGGCATCCTTACTTTGTCTCTTCCTCTTACATGTCATGTTCACATCTGTGTTTACTAGACACAGCTAACCATGTGAGCTCCGCTTCAACTGTATCCAGGCTTAGTTACATATGACCTCAGCCACTCTCATGCAAATCCAATCCAACATTTTCCACCTGCAGTAGCTTCCCAACAATTTCATGCCTCCACTCTTCCTGCTGAAGTCTCTGGTGGCTCTGATGGTAAAGAATCTGCCTGCCATGCAGGAAATGCAGGTTCAATCCCTGCATCGGGAAAATTCCCTGGAGTAGGAAATGGCAACCCACTCCAGTATTCTTGCCTGGAGAACCACAGATAGAGGAGCCTGGTGGGCTACAGTCCATGTGTCACAAAGAGCAGGACACAACTGAGCAACTACGAAACTCTTCCTACTAAGTGTTAAGTACTGTATATAGTTAGTTCTGTACATAGTTGACAGAATTTATAAAAATTAGATTGTTATTCCCCTGTTCACTCACTCCTGTCTACACCTATAGCTTTCCATGATGCTCATGTTAACAGTTAAAGTCATCACTATGGTTTATGAGCCCTCAGTGATCTGACCTCTGGTTAGCTGTTGACTATCTCTCCTACCACTTTCTCTCCATCTCTTTGCTCTGATCACACTGGTTCTCTTTTCCTTTCTTAAACATATAAAACTGATTTCAGCCTCAAAACCTTGCTAATTACTCTACCAAGAACAGTCTTTTCAGGCATGTGAAATGACCCCTCAAGTTATTAATATCTCTACTCAAATGTCACCTCTCAGGAGACGTCTTCTCTAACCACTCAAGTAGCAACACCCCTTACCTAGTCACAATATATTTTCATACCTTGCTTTATTTAAATTCACAGTACTTATGAATAATTGAAATTTTATTATATATATTATACACTGTATCTATTATGTATAGTCTCCCCATGAAAATGTGGAGTTTGTTATATGCACCTCTGTGCCCTCTGTGTATTATAAAACTACCTAGTACATAATGTTTAATGAAAACTTGTTAATGACTAAAAAAAATAAATGAATCATGAGAATAAAAAAACAACATTCTAGCTGAAAGAAAGAGATCTAATCATTATGTGATGGTATTTTAGAGTACAAAGGGTACAGGAGATATTTCTGAAACTTCCATAAAGAAGAACATGAGTTACTTCTTAGAACACGTTGTTTTATCTAGTGAAGAATGGTAGGCAGCACAAACAGGCTTAAGGAATAAAGAGGTTGCATTATCACCTCTGAGGAAAGCCCAGTAATGGGACAGCTTTCAAAGGCTGGTCGATTTAGTAGCTCAATAATGTCACCAGAGAGCCCCTTTCTTTTCATCTCTGCTCGGCTATACACAGAATTAATTCTTTTCTAAGACTGGCTTATTGTATTGACTGCTAATCTCAGTTGGAGCTACGTGCTTCTTTGTTTATACAAAGGGAGAGAGCGAGCAAGATTTTTCTTTAGAATCTCCGGATTCTAACCAAGGTTAGGATCAGCAGATTTCTTTAATACATATAACTCCCAGACTTTCCTGGTGGTCCAGTGGTTAAGAATCCACCTGCTAATGCAGGGGACATGGGTTTGATTCCTGGTCCAGGAAGATTCCACAGCTAAGGAGCCAGTGCAACAAGAGAAGCCATTGCAATGAGAAACCCACACACCACAGTTAGACAGCAGCCTCCACTCACTAGCCTCCACAGAGAAAGCCCAAGCAGAGCAGTGAAGACCCAGCGCAGTCCAAAAACAAACAAACAAAATGACGTATCCCCACACCTAGACCAATGGAGAAGTTTGCAGGAATGCACTGTGATCACTGGCTTAAGCCGACCTAGGACCCTGAAGCTGTGGGGTGTGGGGGGGGTCATCTTTGTCATTAGCACGTGGAGTAAGAGGCACAAATGTGAATGTGCAAAAGAAAACCTAGGTGTTGGGAAGAAGAGAGGTGGAATGAGTGCTGGAAAGTGGTTAATGAGGTGAGTCACACCTACAGAAGGATGGCAGTCAGAAGGGTACCAGATATCACAGGTAACTCTGTGATGGGAGAAATCAATCCAAAGGTCTGAGGAGAAAGACTGAGCCTAGAATTCTATAACCAGCTAAACTAGTCAGACTCATGGCTGAAGCAAGGATGAGAATGCACACAGAAAGAATAAAGTTTATTGACCATGAATTCTCTCTGAAAAGTTATTGGAAAGCACACTCTAGTCAAACAAATGTTTTCAAAAAGAGGAAGCTATGAGATATAAGAAATAGTAACAAAGAGACAAAGTTAGCATCAGTATTAATCATTAAGTAAAAACAAATCAAGCACAGGATGACATTAAAATCACAGAGAAGGAATTCTCTGGTGGTCCAGCGGTTAAGAATTCATCTTGCAATGCAGAGGGTGTTGGTTTGATCCTTGGTCAGGGAACTAAGATCCCATGTGCCTTGGGGTCAAAAAACAAAACCATAAAATAAAAACAGAAGCAATATTGTAACAAATTCAATAAAGAATTTGAAAAAGGTCCACACCAAAAAACTTTTTAAAAAATCACAGGTAACATCATAGAAGAAGTAGCAAAAGAAGAGAGGGATGAGGTAAATTAAATCATGTCACAATGCAGAGTGGCTGGGGTGGAGTGGGTAAAAAAACTGAGTTGGGAATGGAGTTGATAAGGGAGCTTGATTCCATGTTCTGCGGAGCCTTGGATTTGAATTGCAGGGTGATGGGAAGCCACTGGAGGGCTTAGAGAAGGAGAGAGCCTTATCTGATAGATACTTTTAAGTGATCATTCTCTTTGGGGTGTAGAAAATTAACTAGGGTGGAAATAGGGAGAGGGCAAGTGAGGAGGGGAAAAAGAGACTAAAAGAGCTATTCTTACAGGATCCAGGCAAGACAGAAAGATGCTTTTACTAGAATGATTGTGGAGGAAGTGAGAAATGGGCAAATCAGAATGGAATCCCAAGACTGAGCTCACAGGATCCACCATAGATATAATATATCTGCCATAGAGAGGAAAAAAGAGGATTGGAGAATGGCTCCAAGGACTTTGGCTTAAGTAACTGGTAGATTGCAATTGCCATTTCCTGAGAAAGGAAAGACTTGGAGGGAAGTAGTGGGTAAGGATATTACTCAGTTGCTCAGTCGTGTCCAACTCTTTGTGACCCCATGGACTGTACCCTGCTAGGTTCCTCTGTCCATGGGATTCTCCAGGCAAGAATACTGGAATGGACAGCCATTCCCTTCTCCAGGGGATCTTCCCAACCCAGGGATTGAACCGGGTCTCCTGGGTCTCCTGCATTGCAAACAGATTCTTTACTGCTGAGCCATCAGGGAAGCTGATTAGGAAAACAAAGAATTATATTTTTCACAGGCTATTATTATAATAAATTAGGTATCCAATTGAGATGTCCAAGAGGCTGTTGGACACACAAATAGAAGCTCAGAGGAGAGCAGATTCATGAATAATCACTTTCTTGTTATTCTTCATATCTCTTTATCTGGCACAATATTATAGATAATTTTTTGTACCTATTCAACTTCTTTCAAAATATTTTGAAAGGGGAAGCAAGCTTGGTGTCATAATTTTATAACCTTGTATTTGGAGGCAGGATCATAAATATTTGTTTCATTATGAGGCTTCATACATTACACGTGTATTTCATCTATTCTTTTGTGGGTATGAAACACAAAAGAAAAAAGACACTGGGAGGTTAAGACATATAAACTGAAGTTTGGATAACTCTTGAGCTTGAAACTAAGAAACAGCAGAGAACTCGGGCTGCAGTTGAAATTTGACATGGGATCAAACCCATGCTGATTGGGCATCAGCATGCTCGCATGTAGATGGAATGACCAGGAAAGAAAGCAGGATGATATAAAGGAGGAGGGATGGAACCACTGCACACTGTTGCAGCTGGCCTCAGTGTTGAGTAGAAGCCATTTTCCTCCATCTCAGTAGGGAAGGGCTAGTAGGTGGTTCCCATGGGGGACATTGAGCAGGCTGGCAGTTTCTCCTCGGCATCCATGATACATCCACAAGCCTCCTAGGTGCTTCTCAGCTGGGACTGCTTTAAAAGAACATGGAAGCTTTTGTGGCTTCCCTGGTGGCTCAGTTGGTAAAGAATGTGCCTGCAATGCCAGAGACTGGGGTTCAACCCCTGGGTCAGGAAGATCCCTTGGAAAAGGGAATGGCAACCCACTGCATTGCTCTTTCCTGGGAAATCCCATGGACAGAGGAGCTTGGTGGGCTATGGTCCATGGGGTCACAAAAGTCGGATGCGACTAAACCACCACCAAAAATACCTGATGCCTAGACCTCACCTTGAACCAATCAAATCACATCCCATAGGAACGAGGCTTTGGTTTTGTTTTAAAGATTTTTATTTGTTTAAAAGCTTCCTGGGAAATTGGAATGTGGATCCAAGGCTGAGAAACAGAGTTCTAACTCCTGAAAATGCATTGAGTGGACAAAAGAAGAAGGAAAATGTCTTTAGTGGATGAGGTAGCAAAGCCTTCAGTAACCTGGACACGGAAATGCCATTTGGAAAAATGTCACAGGCCCCGCTAAGCTGTGCCTGGGAAGCCTGTAAATTCTCTTTTCTCTGTCCAGCCTCGACCCAAACTCCTCTCCATAAAACTTCATTAGCATTCCTAGAGCACCTTCTTTTGGCAAAATATTTCACTGTATGGAAAGGAAACACATTCTATTATACCCACAAGAGGAAAATAAAGCTCATGGAAAAGAGGACCAAATAAGACTTTGTGGGCAGAATTTGATGGTCAGCATCAGCACTTGCTTGATTTTGAGTTTTCTCCGACCTTTGAGCTTCACTCTCCCCTTATCCCTGCAGTGTTCCTTAGACTACGCCTGCAATATTTAGAACTGGGAGAATCCATGGGAATGTCTGCACTGATGGCCTGTGACTTCTGTTTTTTAAATTGAAGCCCCCACAGTCTCTGTCCAAGCTGACATGGGCTGGGGGGCCGGGCAGGGAGGTTGATGAGCACCTTCTTGGGTAGAAGAGGCAGAGGGAGTAACAGGAACCCCACCTCCCTTCTTCAGGAGGCCAAAAGAGCAGGGTATGAAAACCTAGACAGAACGAATCCCAAATCTGTAGATGAAGAAATGGGGGTAGGGACTTCCCTGGTGGTCCAGTGGTTAAGAAGCCAACCTGCCAATGCAGCGGACACGGTTCCATCCCTGTCCTGGGAAGATTCCACAGGCTCATGCCCCACAACGACCGAAGCCCGTGAGCCCTGGAGCCTGTGCTCTGATCCACAGCAAGAGAAGCCACTGCACTGAGAAGCCCACGACCTCAAACTGAGAGTAGCCCCAGCTTGTCATAACTAGAACAAGCTTGTGTGCAGCAATTAAGGCCCAGTACAACCAAAAATAAATAGGTAACAATTTTTTAAAATAGACTAGGAGAGCTGATGTATCTTGTTCAAAGACAACCAACCAGTGAAGGACCAGATTCAGCAGATGGCCCAAGTCCCAGCTCCTGTGTCTTCTATATCCCCAAACTTCCTTCTGCCTTTGTAGAGACATAGCGCACTGGCTAGGAAAAAAAAAGTTTAAAAGCTATGATCAAGAGACTAATCAAGGTGTAACTTGCTGCTGTTGCTACTGTTTAGTCATGTCCCACTCTTTGCAGACCCATGGACTGTAGCCTGCAGGCTCCTCTGTCCATGGGATTTCCCAGGCAAGAATATTGGAGTGGGTTGTCAGTTCCTTCACCAGGGGATCTTCCTGACTCATGGATCAAACCTGAGTTTCCTGCTTGGCAGGTGGATTTTTTACCACTGAGCCATCTGGGAAGCCCCTGGTCTAGTGTATAGCTTACCAAGTATGGAATTAGGTTTCCAGAGATAGCAAATAAAGATACAGAACACAAGTTAAATGTAAATTTCAGATATACAATAAATAACTTTAGTATAAGTATATCCCTTGTAGTACTTGTGATATACAAAAATATTGATTGTTTACCTGATCTTCAGATTCAACTGGGCATCCTGTTATTTTATCTGACAAACTTTTCTGAAGCTAATCCTGAAAACACTGTTAATCCTACCACATTCTGATTAACTGAGTGGTGGTCAAAATCATTTCAACACCCCTTTTGTTTTCTTTAGTAAGGGAATTATGAAGAAGGGAATTCAACACACTCTAGTCAAGAAAAACACACACCATCTCCCAGACAATGGTAGGTAATGTAGATCCATAGTTGAGAAACAGAATTCCAGCTCCTGAAAATGTATTGAAGAAATAAAGCAAAAAAAGAAAATTTTGGTACTGAATGAGTCTAGCATAGTCTGGCGTTGCAAGGACTTCAATCATTTTACAGACTCAAAAATCCTAAAGTCTTGGAACCTTCTGAAGGAGGAAAAGTAAATTTTAAAACTCATGATTTTTCTGAAGATACAATTTGTTCAGCTCTTCTTTCATGAAGAAAGCCCAACTCCTTCTCAGATGTTGACTTGCTGTCAGCCTCGAAGGGCTGTGGAGGATTCTTTTCTTATCCCAATAATCCATCAGCCATAACAATGGCTAGCCTAAGAAAGCAGAGAGTGATCTTAGGTCACAGATCAGAGGAAGTGAGTCCTTTTTATTTGGCACTTTGGGAAATTCAGAATGCTTTTAGAATCTTGATAGTATTATCAAGAATTCAACTTTCATTCAGCTTTGCCAAGAGCTAAGAAGACTTAAAAAAAATCTATTTTGGCTGGCCAGATTTCACCCCATTGCACCATAATTACCTACTGCTTAAAGCTCAACATCCAGAAAACTAAGATCATGGCCTCCAGTCCCATCACTTCATGGCAAATAGATGGGGAAACAGTGGAAACAGTGGCTGACTTTATTTTTCTGGGCTCCAAAATCACTGCAGATGATGACTGCAGCCATGACATTAAAAGATGCTTACTTCTTGGAAGGAAAGTTATGACCAACCTAGACAGCATATTAAAAAGCAGAGACATTACTTTGCTAACAAAGGTCCGTCTAGTCAAGGCTATGGTTTTTCCAGTAGTCATGTATGGATGAGAGAGTTGGACCATAAAGAAAGCTGAGTGCCAAAGAATTGATGCTTTTGAACTGTGGTGTTGGAGAAGACTCTTGAGAGTCCCTTGGACTGCAAGGAGATTCAACCAGTTCATCCTAAAGGAGATCAGTCCTGGATGTTCACTGGAGGGACTGATGTTGAAGCTGAAACTCCAGTACTTTGGCCACCTGATGCAAAGAGCTGACTCATTTGAAAAGACTCTGCTGCTGGGAAAGATTGAGGGTGGGAGGAGAAGGGAATGACAGAGGATGAGATGGTTGGATGGCATCACGGACTCAATGGACATAGGTTTGGGTGGACTCCGGGAGTTGGTGTTGGACAGGGAGGCCTGCCGTGCTGCGATTCATGGGGTTGCAAAGAGTCAGACACGACTGAGCGACTGAAATGAACTGAACTGAGCTGACACACATACACCTCTTTTTAAGAGTTAACTCCAGCCTGGATTTCCCAGGAAAGTTTCCCAAAAGGATGTTGAGAAACATGTCTCTAAGGAGAAAAGAGAAAGTAAGAAATTAAATACCTTGCTTAGAGGATGATGGTGATCATGTGTATTTAAAATCCACAGATAATCTCAAACATGATTGCTAGTAGCTTTAACTTGTCATTTCCCCCTTTTGTTTTTAAGTCAAACATACAAAAAGATTATGCAGTGAACCCACTCTTATTGCTTCCCTCTTACCCTTTACCATCTGGTGTATCCAGGCTGTATTGGTGTATTCACACTTGATAATGGGCAAATACCAGATGGGGAGGAGTAGGAGGGGTTGGGGGTAGAGAGGTGGGGGACAGATGGGAGGGAGGCCAGGGCAAGGAAGAGAGCAGGAGGCTTTGATGATTCACATGTTTCATGTTTATTTCCTCAAAAATTAGAATCCTTCTTTAAGGGAGGGCAGGATGAATTGGGAGGTTGGGACTGACATATATGCACTACCATGTATAAAAGAGATAGCGAGAACCTGTTATAAAGCACAGGAAATTCAGCTTGGTGCTCTGTGATGACCTACAAGTCAGGGATAACAGGCTGGGATGGGAGGGAGGCCCCAGAGAGAGGGATATATGTATGCATATGGCTGATTTACTTCATTGTACAGCAGAAACTAACATAAAATTGTAAAACAATTATATCCCAATTAAAAAAAAATGTTAGAATTGACTGTGTGCCTTTGAAGAGGGCAAACGAGAAACAAAGCTAGAAGGCAGTGTGGGGGGAAAGTACAGAGCAGGAACAGAGAAATCTCTTTGAGTTATATCTTCATTTAAAATATTTAACAGTGTAGGTGTGTACCAAAGAATTGGCAGAATATTTCAATGCCAGAAGTTAAGAATGTACTCTAGTAAATCAATTCAATTTTTATTTTAAAATAAAAATTAAATTAAAAAAATAATATACCCTAGTCCTTCATTCTAACCCTGGGGTTGGGGAAGGGCTCTGACTACATGTCAGGCTGGGAGCTGAAGCAAGATAAGCCTCTGTCATCACCTGCTTGGAACAAGCCTGATGGGAGAAGAAATCGACAGGCTTTGGCACCTACTTCCCACTGGAAGGCGGCTGGGGACCGGGTGGTACCTGAGCCAACTCTGCCCTGAGTCTTGCCAGCTTCCTTCCATAAGAATTGTGCAAAGTGAGGCATAGCACAGCAGAAATGGTTTCCAGAAAATGATGCCTCCTTTAAGGTTTTGGAGCCGATGGCACAGGTATGAATCTGCACCTGGAGTGGTGATTTTCACTCTCAAGTGTAAAGACTTGAAGGTGTCACACTGACTCGGCATCACACTACCCCAAGCTGCATCCTAGAGCAAGATGACACTGTTGTGTTCGTTTAGGCGCTCAGTTGTATCCGACTCTTTTGCAACTTCATGGAGTGTAGGTAGCCTGTCAGGCTTCACTGTCCATGGGATTCTCCAGGCAAGAATACTGGAGTGGATTGCCATTTCTTTCTCCAGGGGATCTTCCTGACCCAAGGATCAAATTCGTGTCTTCTGCATTGGCAGGCATCTGCCCCTGAGCCACCAGAGAAGCCCGTATCTTTCTGCAAATACCAATACATGAAGATGATCTTACATTGTAGAAATACTGAGAAAGCAATGTCAACAGCTGGAAAAACAGCTTGTCCAGCCTCAGACACTTACAAAGGATTTATGTCTGGCACACTTAAGAAACTCATGAAAATAATTAGAGAAAAATCAGGGAACCATTTAGAATACAGGCAAAGGAAATGAATAAGCAATTCACAGAAATGAAAAACTGAAGAGCTAACAAGAATTTAAAGACAGGTTCCTATTCATTAGAAAATAGAAAATAGAGGTGCAGAAATTAAAGCAACAATGCAATAATATCACTTACTCATTTTTAAAATGATGGATAATATCAAGTTCTACCCCTCTCCAGTACTCTTGCCTGGAAACTCCCATGGACGGAGGAGCCTGGTGGGCTGCAGTCCATGGGGTCGCTAAGAGTCGGACACGACTGAGCGACTTCACTTTCACTTTTCACTTTCATGCATTGGAGAAGGAAATGGCAACCCACTCCAGTGTTCTTGCCTGGAGAATCCCAGGGACCGGGGAGCATGATGGGCTGCCTTCTATGGGGTTGCACAGAGTCGGATACGACTGAAGTGATTTAGCAGCAATATTAAGTTCTAGGGGTGATCAGAGGCTGCAGCAATCCTCACATGCTGCTGAAGATAATATCAATCGATATGGCCTTGTATGCATGCTAAGTTGCTTCAGTAGTTCTGTCTCTTTGCAGCCCCATAGACTGTAGCCCTCCAAGCTCCTCTGTCCATGGGATTAACTAGGCAAGAATACTGGACTGGGTAGCCATTCCCTTCTCCAGGGATCTTCCCAACCCAGTGATCGAACCCACGTCTCTTACATCTCCTGCATTGGCAGACAGGTTCTTTACCACTAGCGCCACCTGGGAAGCCCTGAATATGGCCTTAATGGAGAATAATTGTTAATGCCTAATGGAATGAGGTATGTATACCACTGTATCCAGCAGTTCTATCCTGGTAGACACCTCAGAAACAGTAGCACCCACCTTCTTAAAGATACGGTAGTACATTCCTAACTACATTGGTAGTGTCGATGGCAGCAAAGAGCAGGTGGTAACATTTATGAATGTACCTACAGAAGTGGATGAGTAAAATTTTATGTGCCTGCAATGGGACATTTTGTAGCAGTCGGAAGAAAGGAAGGCTACATGGAGGGTCTGGGAAAAAAGCAAAGTAGAATGAAGAAAAATGAGAAACAAAGAGACATATTTTCCAGTATACTTAATATAAATTAAAGACATATTTAAATGAGCTTTATAAATTTTTCAAGACTAACCAGAGGGATTAAATTAAATATAGACATTAAATATTATTATTCAATACATATAATTATAATATTATATAAAATATTTAAAATAACAAAAATAGATGACATGGGCCACACTCCATCACAATGAACTCCTCCTGAGGTTCTGTGCCAACTCTGTGTCACCCTAGATACACGAACTGATAAAAGCCTAGCAGTCTATGGTGAGGACATACATTCGACAGAGTAGATCTGGATGGGGAAAGAATGAGAGCAGCTGAACAGGCAACAGAGAAGTAAGTGAGGGCCTTGAATGGAGTAAGGAATATACTCAACTCCATCCTGTAAGGTCAGGTCACAAAAAGAAGGGAAACTCTGAGGAGGATGTAACATTGTCAGGTGATACACCCATTATACATTGGTTTTCAACGCATTCACCAAACCAAGAGTAGGGTGGTCATCCAAGGGAATTGTGTTACTTCCTTGATGCAGAGGCTGAATGTCTCTATAATTTCACCTCTCTAGTCCTCACTTGCTCTTCAACTCAAAAGTCATTCATTCATTCAACTGATATTTATTGGTCAGTTACCATGTGCCCAGACTTGTTCTAGGTATTGGAGGGATGATGGTGAGACAAAGACACAGCCCCTGCTGTTGTCATGGAGCTGGCGTTCTAACTGTCTTGCAGTGGCTTTGGAGGGAGCACCAGGAGCCTCCCCTGCTGCAGGCTTTCTAGGGGGCTTCACCTTGTTCTTAGGGACCACCTGACAGTCTCCACTCCTTGATCCTAATGAACTCAAATTCCCCAGCACCCAACTCAAGAATAGGCTAGATACATCTGCCCCTCCTAATCCATCAGTCTCCTCATCAGCCCATGTTCCTTTTCCATGGAGAATCTGCTTCTCTGACATTTCTGGGGGATCCAACTGCTTTTGAACTTCAGTGGTCCATAAACCTGCTCACCACCTCCCCTACTCTGGGCTTCCATTGCTCTTGGCATAGTTGCCACTTGACTTCATGGAGACAAGGTAACCATGGACTCCTGGTCTTCAAGGGATCTCTTAGCTCCCAGGCTCTTGTTGTTCCTGGAAGCCATATCACCAAGCTTAGCCAAGCTCAGATGTGGGTAATGAGATCTCCCTTGTCTTCAACTGCCTTTCCCAGCGACCTCCCCTTGCTGTCAATGGGATGTATGTGATGAAAGCCTCTTGAGGGGGCTTAGTCAGTCTTCTGCCAGGGTCTGGGGAGACAGTGGCTGCTGCCTGCCTTCAGCAGCCCCTCTGTCATACTGTGACTTAGGCCATCACTTGGTGCCATCTGGAACTCACAGGCAGAAGGACCATAGGTATCCCAGTCCCTCATCCTCACAGCATCTACAAGTATGTTCAGACAGATCACAGCTGATGTGCCATGGACCACGTTCCTATAGAGATCCCCAGCCCTCGTTGATCTCTTTTGTATCAGGCAGAAATGAGAGAAATCTAGCAAAGGAGAACAAACATCTGAGCTCAGATAACCAGATATTTAGGTGAAGACTAGAAAGCCCCTGCTGCTCTGTACTTCAAGACTTTGAGATCCCTGGTACCCTAAAGAGATGAGTTCATGTCTAGTCCCTCTAACTGGGGATGAATGAGCAGCCTCTGGTCTCAGCTGGTTTGTTGCCAGGCAATGAGAAGCTGGTCACATAGCCATTCGCTGGGCAGTTCTGCTGGACTCCATTGAGGGATAAGCAATAAACAAAATAGATAAGGAGGCATATAGTGGGCAAGAAAGTGATAAATGCTATTTGAAAGGCTATAGAGGTTGTTCCAGAATCTAGGCAGGGAGGTGCTATGGAGCCCAATTCTGTTTCATCACTTCTCTGAAATTGTTCTTGCCATGGTAATCAACAATCATCTAATCACCACTGAGGACCTTGACTCTGAAGCCCTTTCACATTTTCTCTCTTGGCAGCATTTAGCTCTCTGGAATACTCCCTCCTTCTTTACATTCCCATAGCTGTCTCAAATTAATGTTTTTTATCTCATCCTTTCTATCCCTAATCTATACTTTCTACTCATCAACCAATTAGGCTGCCAAACCAGAAAACTGGGCACCGTGATGGATGCATCTTATTCATTGTCCATAGATGTTTACCGAGTGCACACCATGCCAGGTGCTTGGCTCGACTCTGAGTACATGCTTGTCAGTAGAGCCCTGGTCCCTTGCATCACAGAGCTTATAAAGCATCAAGTTTTGATGAGCATTATGGGAACTCTAGTAGGTGAGCCTATAAAAATGAATGTTATCATGAACATAGAAATGGTTTTCTATGAGGCTACATTTTACTCTGCAATTTAGTCAATAATCACTTGTCAAGGGAATTTATGACATATGTCACCCATGCTGCTGCTGCTGCTAAGTCGCTTCAGTCGTGTCCGACTCTGTGCGACCCCATAGACGGCAGCCCACCAGGGTCCCCGTCCCTGGGATTCTCCAAGCAAGAATACTGGAGTGGGTTTCCATTTCCTTCTCCAATGCATGAACGTGAAAAGTCAAAGTGAAGTTGCTCAGTCGTGTCCAACTCTTAGCAACCCCATGGATTGCAGCCTACCAGGCTCCTCTGTCCATGGGATTTTCCAGGCAAGAGTACTGAAGTGGGGTGCCATTGCCTTCTCTGTGTCACCCATATATACATACATAAATATATCTATATATACATATATTCAAAGTATACATGTTTCATTTTTTTGGTTATATATTTCATAATAGTAGTATCAGTAGGAAGTTTGGAGGGAAGAATTACACACAGCGAGCTTTGTCCAATACTACATACTTACACATGTATGTCACTTTTCCAACAAAGGTCCATCTAGTCATGGCTATGGTTTTTCCAGCAGTTGTGTATGGGTGTGGGAGTTGGACTATAAAGAAAGCTGAGTGCTGAAGAATTGATGCTTTTGAACTGTGGTGTTGGACAAGACTCTTGAGAATCCCTTGGACTGCAAGGAGATCCAACCAGTCAATCCTAAAGGAAATCAGTCCTGAATATTCATCAGAAGGACTGATGCTGAAGCTGAAGCTCCAATACCTTGGCCACCTGATGCAAAGAACTGACTCATTTGAAAAGATGCTGATGCTGGGAAAGGCTGAAGGCTGGATGAGAAGGGGATGACAGAAGATGAGATGGTTGGATGGCATCACCGACTCAATGGACATGAGTTTGAGTAAGCTCTGGGAGTTGGTGATGGACAGGGAGGCCTGGTGTGCTGCAGTCCATGGGGTCACAAAGAGTCAGACATGACTGAGCGACTGAACCAAACTGAATACATGTATGTACATACACAACTATTTGTCTAAAGTCATGTTGAAGACTACAAATTTGGGGAAAATTCTGAAGTATCTAGGAAACCGATCACACTTTTACTATTTCCTTGTTTATAACTGATCACATTTCTGAACAAAGTGAATATTAACTGTAAAACTGTCTCTGTTTTATGATCCAAAGCCTTATCAATCAATCATGAAATAAGGAGCATTCTGACTCTGAGGATGATGGAAAGAATCTAGGGGTTCTTTAAAAATGTAATTTGCATCAAGTTAGTGATGTGCTTCGGAGAAGGCAATGGCACCCACTCCAGTACTCTTGCCTGGAAAATCCCATGGACAGAGGAGCCTGGTAGGCTGCAGTCCATGGGTTCGCGAAGAGTTGGACATGACTGAACAACTTCACTTTCACTTTTTACTTTCATGCATTGGAGAAGGAAATAGCAACCCACTCCAGTGTTCTTGCCTGGAGAATCCCAGGGACGGGGGAGCCTGGTGGGCTGCCATCTATGGGGTCGCACAGAGTCGGACACGACTGAAGCGACTTGGCAGCGGCAGTCATGTGCTACGTGCTTTTTCAATATGTTTTACCTATTCTGAGTTTTAGGCAAAACTTGAAAAACTTCCTATAAAAAACTTATGACCCCAAAGGACAAATATTCTTTTCTTCCACATACATGATTTATCAATATTTCAATGGTCTTTTTTTTTTTTCACTAGCTGTCTGCAAAGTCACAAAGAGATGAGGACCAGAAGTCTTTCCTTCCTGAGATTCACTAATTTATGACTCTATGAGGGCATTTTTAATGAATATACACTGGGACTTCCCTGGTGGTCAAGTGGTTAAGACTCTGAGCTCCCAATACAGGGGACACAGGTTCAATCCCTGGTTGGGGAACTAAGATCCCACATGCCACTTGGCATGATCAAAAAAGGAAAAAAATGAGGTGCTTAGCGAACACACACTGGGCAGTACAGTAATGACACAGACTAAAGAAAACTATAGTTGTTACTAGAGATTTGGAAGATCGAGAAAGAGAAATCTTGATTGATAAGTGAGATCACTTTTGTCCAGTGTTTGAATTCAAAATACAGTTTCTCTGTCATTATGGGCTTATTTAAGTACAGGGAATTTTAACAGGGATTTGAACTGGGAAGAAAAGAAAAAAATCATTTTATTTGGGTCAGTCCAAGGTCAAGTGCAGGTATTGAAATGTTCAATGAGCAAGGCAAATGAGAATGTTGCCTTTGATGATCTTCATAAATGACCATAATGTGATAGAAGATTGAAAAGCAAGACTTTTAAAATTCATATCCCAAGGAACCATTTAATATCTGTGAGGAACAGCTGGGTTTATTTTCATGTCCAGAGTACTAATGTCAGAAGAAAGATGACCAGCTTTGGGATTTTTCATCTATTTATAAAATGCATACACCATTTGCACACCATTTAAATTACTAATGACTGCAAACTGTGGGATGCAAAACATCACTTAAGATATGAAGACTTGATTCAAGGGTGGTTTTATGACATTAGTGGCTAATGATGTTGAGCATCTTTTCATGTGCTGATTTGCCATCTCCTCAGTGAAATACTCTTTTGAGACGTTTGCCTATTTTCTGACTGGAGTGTTTGGTTTTTGATTATTTGACTTTTGTGAGTTCTTTATATATTCTAGATATAGGCCTTTGTTGGACATACAGTTTGCAAATATTTTCTTCTAGTCTGTAGCTTATGTTTTCATGCTACATATAGGGTGCTTGAAAAGAATGTGAATTCAGCTATAGGGCAAGTATTTCCTAAACATCAATTAGATTACCTTGGTTGAGTATGCTGGTGAGTCTTTCTCTATCCTTACTGACTTTCTTCTAGCTGTTATGACTATTTTTGAGAGAGGGGTATTGAAATCTACAAGTTTAATTATGGATTTGTCTATTTCTCCCTGCAATTTTTGCCAATTTTCCTTTCCCTTGTTTTGCAGTCTGGTGGTTTGGCCCATGCACATTTAGGGTTGTTCTGTTTTCATGGTGGATTGACCTTTGATCATTATATATTGTATGTCTGTCTCTGGTAATTTTCTTCGCTTTGAAGATGACTTTATTTGTATTAATGTAGCTCCTCCTGCTTCGTCTTAGTTCATCTTTGTGTGACATATCTTTTCCTATGCTTTTACTTTCAACCTGCCTGTACTGATAAATTTGAAGTGAGTTTCTTACAGATGGCGTATAATTGGGTTATGTTTTCTAAATCCACTCTGCAAATCACTGTTTTCTAATTGGAGCATTTTCTCATTCAGTTTAAGATCTTACAGGCTCTTGGTATGATGAGAGATTTTCTGTTGAAGCCTGGATATTTTCCTATTATACTCTGTGTCTCTGAATCTTACGTAAACCTATGTTTTAGCTGTTTATCCTGACACCATTCCAGTAGGGAAAAGGAGGGAGCTGCCATCATGTTACTGCTGGCACATGTAAAAACAACATATGTGTGGGTAAGGAAGAGAAGGCTGGACGTCTAACTTTACATAGGAGTTACATATTTCAGATTATCAGTGACAATATTAATATTAGCAAGTGCAAAATAATTTTGCATCTTCATCATCTAGATTTATGGAATAGACTTAATCTCCAACATGGGGCCTAAGATCATTAGCTACGGCATTTTATATTTGCACAAGGGATTTCAAAATCAAATGAGTTTACTGACTGTTTTTCACTTTTATGAATCTAACAACTTTATCATTTTGATTAAAAGTATGACATAATATAGTAATATTTAAGCATTAAAACCATGGGTTCCCTAGAGCCCCTGATCCGCAACAAGAGAAGCCACTACAATGAGATCACACACCACTACTAGAGTAGCCCCCTGCTTGCCGCAACCAGAGAAAAGAAATAAAGACCCAGCAAGCCAATAATAAATAAATAAAATTATTAAAAAGTAAGGAAAACTACTTTCCCCTGATTTCAGCGTAACATTCTGGAATGGAGTTTGCCTGTGACTGTCGGTAGACTTTCACAGTCACATCTGTAATTCACCGGTCCTTTGGCTTTGTTGACCCCTTGTTCTTAATACCAATTTCTCAGACACTCCTTGGGGAAAAGAAAAAAAAAAAAAAACATAGCTTAAAATACACAAAGCAAAATTTTTTAGAAGTGGGAGAAGAAATTTAGAAAGAAATACATGCAAAATTGTTAACAGGCTACCCCGTGTCCTCCTCTAAGCAGACCTGCTCTTATCTTCCACTCCCTGGACCCTTCCTGCCTCTACCCCTCCAGTCATGGGGTAAAGAGACGACCAGACCAAGGGGAAATGTCTACCCAGAGCCAGTACCTAGATCACAGTCGGGGTCCTTGGGACCCAGGAGTTGTCTGCTCAACTGGCCCCAAGCATTTTTTCAGGATTCTGGGCATGTTTACCCACTTCTCTTGGGCATGATGGGGGTTAACGATTAGAAAGTGGCCCTGAACAGCTTTCAGGCTGCTGAGTGCTTGGCACCATCATGATTTCAAATCATTATCCATTTGTACAAAATCAAGCTTTGCTGGTAATTTATGGTGCTTCTGGCCCTCTCCTGCACAGGTGGCAAACGTTCACTGCTGACTGCACACAGACTGCTGGCCTGGGATGTCCTCACTGTCACTGGGCTGATGCCTTCATTAAGCTGTGATGCTCTCTAGACTGTTGCAGGCATCAACCAAGGTTTACTTAGAGGTTTTGTTTGCTTGACATGCTGTCCCCTGTAAAAGGAAGCAATTCCCTCCCCTATCACAGACCCACACTCTCTTCAGAGGGACGGATGTGGGTAGGACCACTTTGGTGAGGCATGAGGGCCCTCACCGTGGGGATCAGTTTCCTCCTGTCTCATAGCAACAAACTGTGGCCGGCAGCCCACCTAGGTGCTGGGCCTCCTGAAATGAGGAAGAGGAGGGAGCTGGTGTGAAGGGTGGAGAGGGAAGTTTATGAGGTCCTCTCAGAGCATCAGACCTTCTCTTCCGCCTCCTGGGGCTTCTAGCTCCTTCTTTTCATCCACTGACCCACAAAGATCGGTTCCCTCTGCTATGCCTTTGGTTTTTTCATGGGCTCCCACTCACTTCAGAGCCAACACTTGGATGCTGCAATGGCCACCTGACCTCACCTTCAGTCTCTCCTCTTTCCTGCCCAGGTAGCCAAGTTAATCTTCACTGAGTGGAGTTTCCATGATGCTATTCTTCTTCCAAAAATATCTTGCTTTATTTGCATTCATTCATGCACAACTATTAAGTACCTATGGCTTATCAGGCACTTTTAGAAGGGCTGGGAATACATCAGTAAACCTGAAAGGTCATGGTATGTGGAGCTTACATTCCAGCACGGGAGAAATGGAACACACATCACAGGCAAATGTGTACAGGAATGACAGGTGGTGACTGGTGTGTCCTCTGGAGGTGAAAGAGATGAGGGATAGAAAGGTAGGAATGGGAATAGATAGGGGTGAAGTGATAATACGGGAATACTTCATTAAGGAGACAGGTAAGGTGATCGACTCTGCAGTGACCCCTAGTGACCCTGCCTTCCATGCTCACAGTCCTGTATTATCTTCTTCCTTGGAGTGTGGGTGGAGCTGGGAGCTCTACTAAAGGAACACAGAAAGAAAGGTAATGGAAGGCCACACCCACAATTCTAGCCTCCACTCAGGCGGCGGTCTTGCTTGCAGTCTGTCTACATTACCGTCATTGAAGAAAGTGCTAAAAGCATTTGTATGTAAATTTTTGTATGGGTGCATGTTTTCATTTCTCTTGACTGGATACCTAAAAATTGCTGGATTATATGGTAAATTTATGATCAAATGTAAAAAAAATACTTTGCTTATATGTCCTGAATTTAGTTTGAGATTCAATTGCTTTTGTTTGCAAATGAATTGATTTCTCCGCTTATGTTCATTGACAAGTTTCCCCCCTACTATCCTCATGTTTATTATCCTTTCCCTATTATTTTGGAGAGGATGGGTAATTCACTCATTCTGTCATAATCATTCTTTCTTTGTCTTTTAAAGACTGAAAACACGAAGGCTATAAATTTGTTAGTACAGGCTCTGGCTACACCAAAATCAATGGCAATCGCTTGAGTATAAATACTAAGTTTCACAGTTAATAAAAGTGCTCTCCCTCTGGTTTTCCAAGCATTTTAGTGTGTTTACAAAAGAGGTTGTACGGGGCTCACCAGTTGGGTGCCATTTTAAAGCAAAAGTTCTCTGTATTCACAATTGGTGTTACTTGTTTTTTGAACAGTTTCCAAAATGACAAGGACACTACGTTATCATCATCCCTGCATTCTGGGCTCTCTAAGTGTAGCCTGGTGGAATGCATCGACATGGGAGAAATGCATGGTTTCATTTTATCAGGAAATTCAATCTCATAAAAAATACCCACAACTAGGATTTCCCTGGTGGTCCAGTGGTTAAGACTACGTGCTTCCAATGCAGAGGGCGTTGGTCTGATCCTTGGTTAGGGAACTAAGATCCCACACACCATATGGTGTAGCCAAAGGAAAAAAAATACCCAAAACTATTTATTTCACTCATCTACAACATGAACTAGACACCAGCAATACACTACCAATGTCTCCAATTCAATCTCAAAATATGTTAATTTTATTTTTTTACATGAAAGGAAATCAACATAATATGGCTATTCTTTGCATTTAGGTAGCTGTGTTAGTTGTTTTATGTGTCAACTTGACTGGGCCACGTGCCCAGATAATGGTCAGATGTTATTCTGGGAGGGTGTTTTGGGATGGAAGTAACATTAAGATTGGTGGACCAAGTAAAGCGAAGTGCTGTCCATAATGTGGGTGGGCCTTATCCAGTCAGTTGAAGGTTTGCATAGAATAAAAGATTGACTTTCCTGAGCAAGAAAGAATTCTGCCAGCACACAGCCTCAGACTTGAACTGCATGATCTCTTCTTTGGGTCTCCAGCCTGCTCGCCCACTTTGCAGATCTTAGGCTTATCAACATCCATAACTGCATGACCCGATTCCTTAAAATAAATCTCTTGGGACTTCCCTGCTGGTCCAGTGGCTAAGTCTCTGCTCTCCCAATGCAGGGGGCCTGGGTTGGATCCCCGGTCAGGGAACTAGATCCCACATGCCACAAGTAAGAGTTCCCATGCCACAACTAAAGATCCTGAATGCCACCACAAAGATCGAAGACCCCACATGCTGCAAATAAGACCCAGCCCTGCTAAATGAATTGAAATTTTAAAATAAATACCTTATCTATTCATCTACCTATCTATTTGTCCAATCTCCTATTGGTTCTGTTCTTCTGGAGAGCTCTGACTAATACAATGGTGAACAGTTAACCTCTTAGACTTATAGGATTTCAGAATTAAGAGGAACCTTTGAGATTATCTAGTTCCAGAAGTAATCATCAAAGGATATTAATAAAGCACACCTCAGTGCTTGATGGTGTACGAAGCCCTGCATAAATCATCTCTAGTATTCAGCTCTGCTGCCTAGTAATTTAAGATATAAGGCAGGCAGCCCCAAAGTATATAAACAACACCAGAAAAACAGAACAACCACAACATGAGCAACACGAGGCGAATTTTTTTGATCACTTTCTGCTTTAAAAATGTTTAAGTGGTACTCATTTGTTCACAGGAAATATACAATTCCTTAACATGAAGCCTAAGCCACTAAAAAAGGTAACCCTCAGGTAGTTTGCCTAACTCATCCCTGACCCTTCCCTCTGTGCATCCCAATGCCCCGAGCAACCGTGGTCTTCCTCAGATCCTTCTCTTTGTCCCAAACTTCCCTTCATTTTTATGGTCGCGCTCAGTGCCTCTACCCTGGCATCATGGGGCACTGACACTAGGAAGCAAAGGATGACTGAGCTCCTCTGGTACTTGCCCAACAGTAGAGAGCTTGAAGCTGGCACCTCTCCCTCTAGTTTGGAAGCATCTTGAGGGACAGACCACATCTCATTCATCATCCTACCCCTGTTGCCCAAAGTCAAAGCAGGCTCTACACCTTTGCTCAATGAATGGAGCAGCTGCACATAATTAAACATCAGCCTCTGATCCTCGTTGGCTGTTGTTTTAGTGGTGGTGGTTGTAACTGTTTCTTCCTTTGTGCCAACTTTGCATAAAATGCTTCTCTCATTAGAGGACAAATTTGATGATCAATGAAGGTGGTATCCCTGGCAGTCACTGAAGACCGGAGTACACTGTTTCATGTAAGAATGCCCCTCATTCTAAGGAGAAGGTCCCAGATGAAGACACTGGAGGAAAAGCTATAGTGGGTCAAAGGCATTGACTCCTGGTCAGTAGCCAACAGGATGAGCAGTACTGAAGGGAGCTGGGTTATGTCTTAGGTGATATGGTGATCTTTTGTGCTTTGGGATGTAGCAGAGTTTTTAACAAGGTGAAAAGAGGTGATAATTGTTGGTTTTAATCTGATCAATAATACAAGGGAGGTGAGCTCTTCAGAGAGTCTTTACAATAAGAGAAGTGTGACCTCATGGACAAGATCTGTCCCATTTGAATGATTCTTGTATCACAAAGGATCAGAGAAAACAGACCTCAGCAACGTGATCTCAGAAAAAAGCCAGCAGAGCACTCTGTGAGGCCATAGGAGGACTGGGTGTCTTTAGAAAGGGATCAAGGTGAAGTGATGGGCATTTTGTAGTGTCAAACAATGGAATTCTCTAGATGCATTAACAGTTCGTTGGGGTTACTATACCCAAGACAAGGAGCAGATCACGTGTGTACAAGGAAGGCAATCATGACAGTAGTGGTGGCTCCTAAAGATGCAGGAGGCAGTTGGGGTCCAGTGTGTGCGTTACAGATTGTATGCACACTCACTGGGGTTCTGAGCTCTTGGGAATTCTTGCAAGGAGAGAGGCGCTAGGTTGTGCGGCAGGAAGGATAGATCACTCACGTGTCTAGGTAGGTACTCAAGAGAAGCATCATGAACCATCACAAGAGAAGTCAGCTCCTTTAAGCCACAGGTGTCTTGGCAGAAAGGCTATTGGGGTCGCGAAGAGTCAGACATGACTGAGCGACTTCACTTTCACTTTTCACTTTCATGCATTGGACAAGGAAATGGCAGCCCACTCCAGTGTTCTTGCCTGAGAATCCCAGGGATGGGGGAGCCTGGTGGGCTGCCGTCTCTGGGATTGCACAGAGTCGGACACAACTGAAGCGACTTAGCAGCAGCAGCAGCAAACAAATAAAAGCACACATGACTATTATTTGCAAGAAAGGGAGATTAAATTCAGATCCTTCACAAGGAAGGAACTAGAGAGCTTTGTTTTTGAAAAGGAAATTCTAAGGCTGCTGCTGCTATTGCTAAGTCGCTTCAGTCGTGTCCGACTCTGTGCAACCCCATAGACGGCAGCCCACAAGGCCCCCCTGTCCCTGGGATTCTCCAGGCAAGAACACTGGAGTGGGTTGCCATTTCCTTCTCCAATGCATGAAAGTGAAAAGTGAAAGGGAAGTTGCTCAGTCGTGTCCGACTCTTCGCGACCCCATGGACTGCAGCCTACCAGGCTCCTCCATCCATGGGATTTTCCTGGCAAGAGTACTGGAGTGGGGTGCCATTGCCTTCTCCGTTCTAAGGCTGGGGTCACTCCAAATTAACTACCTAAAGATCCTGTATTTCCTAGTCAGCTTTCTCATCTCTATCATAACACAAATTAAAACAATTCATACTTTCCTTAAGTTGAAGTATAATTAATTTACAATGTATTAATTTCAAGTGTACAGCACAGTGAATCAATTATCTATATATCAAGTCTTCCATCATAATCTGTAAACACCGCTTCTGGTTTCCTACTCCTGGCTCCTTCTGCTCTTCTGGATACTTCTCTGTATTCTTGGCAGGTCCTTTTGCTTGACCTGCATTACAAGCATGTTTCTCAGGGCACAGTTCCAGGCTTTCAGCTCTTCTGATGCTAGCCTTCACTGCACCTGGACTGAAGGATTCACTCTGGGATGGTCAATGACCATTTCTGTGCTGACTGCCGAGTATGTATTTCCAGCCCAAACCTCTCGCCCAAGCCCCACTTAGATGTCTGACAGGCACCTCCAATTTGGCATGTCCAGGTGGGCATCCGCTCCCACCACTTCATTGGAAATAGATGGGGAAACAGTGGAAACAGTGTCAGACTTTATTTTTCTGGGGTCCAAAATCACTACAGATGGTGACTGCAGCCATGAAATTAAAAGACGCTTACTCCTTGGAAGGAAAGTTATGACCAACCTAAATAGCATATTCAAAAGCAGAGACATTACTTTGCCAACAAAGGTCCGGCTAGTGAAGGCTATGGTTTTTCCTGTGGTCATGTATGGATGTGAGAGTTGGACTGTGAAGAAGGCTGAGTGCCGAAGAATTGATGCTTTTGAACTGTGGTGTTGGAGAAGACTCTTGAGAGTCCCTTGGACTGCAAGGAGATCCAACCAGTCCATTCTGAAGGAGATCAGCCCTGGGATTTCTTTGGAAGGAATGATACTAAAGCTGAAACTCCAGTACTTTGGCCACCTCATGCGAAGAGTTGACTCATTGGAAAAGACTCTGATGCTGGGAGGGACTGGGGGCAGGAGGAGAAGGGGACGACGGAGGATGAGATGGCTGGATGGCATCACTGACTCGATGGACGTGAGTCTGAGTGAACTCCGGGAGTTGGTGATGGATAGGGAGGCCTGGCGTGCTGTGATTCATGGGGTCGCAAAGAGTCGGACATGACTGAGCGACTGATCTGATCTGATCTGGTGGTCCTTATCTCCCACCCCCACACCCATAACTTTTACTTGCTAGTCCCTCTCATGGCACCATGATGGTCCAGCTTTCCCTCCCTCATCCACCCCATCCGAACATCTGCCTGAGGACCACTTCTTCACGTGGGAGTTTCACCGGGCACAAATTCTGTTTACCTGAACCTATCAACAAACCCTGTTCCTATAGATCCAGCTACTTCACAGGGATGAGATAATATATCATTTGGTAACATTTTATGAACAATTTATGCAGATTAGGGGCTTCCCAGGTGGCTCAGTGCTAAAGAATCAGCCTACCAATACAGGAGATGTAGGAGTCATGGGTTTGATACCTGGGTCGGAATGATCCCTACAGTGGGAAATGGCAACCCCAACTCCAGTATTCTTGCTGGAAAAATCCCATACAGAGAGGAGCCTGGTGGGCTATAGTTCATAGGATTGCAAAGAATTAGACATGATTGTGCAACTGAGTACATGCATACTAGACCAAAGTTTAAAATACAAGGCTTAAAAAAAGGCTAATACTTACAGAGAAAGAAGACAGGAACAATGATACTAGGAACGTTCTCTTCAATATTCCTAAAACCCACCTTTTTCTTGTGGCATATTCTTATTCAGTAATGCAGTCTTTCAATGTCAAACACATCACTGGAAAAACAGCTTCCCCTGCTTGCTTTCTTGGTTCCAGGAATTTGGACTATCAGGCCAACTTATTCAGATGGAAAGAAAGATGGGGTGCCACGTTTTACATGCTTATAGTCTGCGGATATTTTCAGATGCCTCTGCCTGGTATGGTGAGTTTAGAGTGCCCTCTTTATGAATAAATCACAGAGCAATTACCACCCAAGGGAGGAAGGGGCCCTCCACCATGCTGAGCACTCCAGGGTCTCAGAAGCCACCTGGCCGCAGTGTGGGAGTGGGTCTCAGAGAGCATAGCCCCCAGACCCAACACCACCAGCAATTGCCTGGGACGGTGGCTTAGTGGGAGGACTTGATCCTCATACTCAAGCCTCATTGCTGCTTTGGTGCTTGACACATGAAATGATATAATCCGGTCTGAGCTTCTGCACCTTCAGAAATTTCAGTTTTCCCTGCTGCTGGCTTTAGAGCCAAGTTCTACCTCCAGCTTTGTGCAACGCCACTGAGAGCCTGAATGAATAAATGGACCACAGCCAGACCACACATAAAAAATAAAACTCTGGCCCACAGCCTGCAGCAACCTGCCCAGGATACCAAACCCTGAAGAAATCTATAATAACCAACCTAGGAAGTCAGTCGGCTACCAGGCCAACTTGCAGGAAGTCAGATGCTGTCTCTAGCCACAGTCCATGACGTTAAACACCATCTTTTGTAACAACGGCCCCCAATGGCCAGGACTTGATTAATAGCAGCTTTTCCTAGTTATTGTCCCTGCTTCCAACTTAGGACCAACCAGAGAAAGCCCAATACATTCCTCTAACCAATCACATTGGATGCTCTAGTTAACCTGATCCCCAGCTTCCCCAAGACCTAGAGCCTCTGATCAAAGCCTCTGCCTTTAAGCCTCTGCCAAAACATAAATGACTGTGGCTGACTCCCTTGCTCCAGCCAGGTCTGAATAACAGTCTTCCCTTATTCATCTGGTGGGTCTCCATTCACTGCCACCCTGCCATTCAGACCCCCCAGCTTTAATCTGCAGCCACCAGCTCTCAGCTCCCGGTATTGCCTTCTTTGTACTTTTCTGGCATGCTCTTGAGAATGCACAATAAATAACTAAATTTGTATACAAGAGTTGGGATAGGGCAAGATCATTGTTTTTGAATAATTTTTAAGAAATGTTAGAAGACAAGATAGCATTCTTATCTTTGGAAAAGAAACGTTTTATTGTGAGGCATTGCAGAAAGGATAGACAGGTATAGGTATAGACGTAGATTTTTTTTCTCTATTTGGTGTAAAGGATAAGGGGATGGGAAGAAATATCGCACTGAGGGGAAAGAATTTTATCCCGTTAGTAAGTTGATAAGAAAGTAGAAGGAAAAGGAAAATCGGAAACTGACAATTCTAACTACAGTAATAACGTTTCTCCTTGAAAACTGGCCACACATCAGCTGACTTGTGTGTGCATTTACAAATTACACATACACATACAGATTCTACCTTTTAAAAATATTTTGTTTATTTATTTGGCTGTGCCAGGTCTTAGTGGGAGCATGCGGTATCTAGTTCTTTCCCTCCTGTTTTGGGAGCAAGGAGTTTTAGCCACTGGACCATGAGGGAAGCCCCACACAGATTCTATTTTAATGCCCAGATGACTTTTCTTCTTCCTTACACATAGGCAACCTTATGATCCTTTATACTTGCATTTAAAATTATTATATGCTCTGAAATATGATATTAGCAATCCCTTTCAGTTCAGTTCAGTTCAATTGCTCAGTCGTGTCTGACTCTTTGCAACCCCATGGACTGCAGCATGCCAGGCTTCCCTGTCCATCACCAACTCCTGGAGCTTACTCAAACTTATGTCCATCGAGTCAGTGATGCCATCCAACCATCTCATCCTCTGCTGTCCCCTTCTCCTCCCGCCTTCAATCTTTCCCAGCTCAGGGTCTTTTCCAATGAGTCAGTTCTTCCTATCAGATGGCCTAAGTATTGGAGTTCCAGCTTCAGCATCAGTCCTTCCAATGAATATTCAGGACTGGTCTCCTTTAGGATGGACTGGTTTGATCTCCTTGCAGTCCAAGGGACTTTTAAGAGTCTTCTCCAACACCACTTTACCAATACTTGAAATATTCTAGAAATATTCTATATATTGTTAGAATATAGCAATGGAAACAAAGACAGACAAAAATGATCTAAACCAACACTCTCTTCTCATGCTCTTTAAAGTAGTAACTGTATTCATAAGGCACTCACACTAAAAATTCTAGTAGGAGCCAGAAGGAAACGTGCAAGTAGCTTGTAATTTTGAGTTTCTACGTGAGCCAACCATATCGTCTTTCTTACCTGACTCCCTCCATGCTCTGTTCCCACCCAAGCCCCCGAATCCCCCAACAATCTTTCACTCATTTCTATCTCTGTTATGCACGTCTTAAACCATATTCATTTAAAAAGTATTTGTTTCAAAACCTAGAAAATTAGGAATTCGTTGGTTACATACTAGACCAGGTAAGTGTCCATAGCCTTCTGAAGTGAAATAAACAGGTCCCACGTTCTTCCCTGGTGGCTCAGTTGGGAAAGAGTCTGTTTGCAATGCGGGAGACACAAGTCCAATGCCTAGGTCGGGAAGATCCCCTGGAGAAGGAAATGGCTACCCATTCCAGTATTCTTACCTGGAGAATTCCATGGACATGGGAGCTTGGCAGGCTACAGTCCATGGGGTTGCAAAGAGTAGGATGTGACTGAGCGACTAACTCTACTCTATGTTTAATTTAGAAGCTCCCTGACACTGGAGTGGACCCAGTAACAGTTATCAGAAGCCCCTCCTTGCACATTTCTTCATTTGTCCCCATACTGGCTTGTCCTTCTTTTCCTTTTGTGACCCTGTCAGCTCCAGGAGTAGGCCTGAATGCTCCGAAAGCCACATGTAACCTCAGCTTGGCATCATTTCCCTTAATGATCATCCCCCTGCATCTGCTGTTTATCAGCCATTCTGTGAGGTAAGGAGCTTTCACAGAGTGTTACTGGAGAGGCCAAGGGTGCATCTATCCTGGAAACTTGCTTTCCACCTGCCTCTTTCTTTAAAAACATGACTTGACTTTCTTTGAAATACTGATCAAAAACACTTCAACAAAGACGTTCCAAACGAATCCCAGTGGGCCCTTATTAGAGGGATCCCTCTAACGTCTGGGCTGCACTCCAACTGAAATATGCAACTCTCCACATTCTTACACTTTCTTCCCCTGACTCTGCCCCAGTGACGGTAAACATTGTTCTCAGCTCCCGTGTGACATTATCAATTCTGCTTCTCAAGGAACACGGATGCTTCCACTCCTGTTTACATCCCTGTGGAAAACAGCAGGGAAGGAGTCTTGAGAATCCGTCTCTCAACAAAAACACTTAATTACACCCTCCCTCGGCAGGAATTGTGTTTGGCAGGAAGGAAGCTTGATGCTCTTGAGTACCCATGTTTGGATAGGTTTGCTCTCATTAGTGCCAGAAAGATGGTACATCAGCTAAACAGAGCCAGAGAGACCAAGCAGTCCAGGAACGAAACACTTGTTAGCATCTTTACAAACCCTCTGCTGGGCCTTCAAAGTACAGCTTAACTCAGTGTGACAGGGACAGAAAAGCTGACTGCCGCGGGCTTCACCTCCCCCCACCCCGACCAGTCTTTCAAATGAGAACACACAGTTTCCCTGCTCACCCACTCACTTGCTCTTGTTTTCCCTGAAGATGTTAGATGTGGTGATACAGATCTAGAGAAAATAAGAAAGACGCAATGATCTGTAAGAGAAGGGTCGTCAAGACAGATTCCTGGGGCAAATAGTAATAATAACAGTGGCAACTTGAAGGGTATGGAGGGCTGATGGAAGCTTGGCTAAAAGTAAGAGAGCAGTGAGAAACAGTGCTGTGACTTGGGAATGTCTGGAGGCAGAAGGCAGCTGGAGTTGGGGACAGTCCTTGTGGTGAGTGGGCAGAGAGTTGGACATGACTGAGCAACTGTGCTGAACTGACCTTGTGATGAGAGGGCTTCTCTAGTGGCTCAGATGGTAAAGAATCTGTCTGCAACGCAGGAGACATGGGTTCAGTCTCTGGGTCAGGAAGATCCCCTGCAGAAGGGCATGACAACCCACTCCAGCATTCCCACCTGGAGAATCCCATGGGCAGAGGAGCCTGGCACGGTACAGTCCAAAGGGTCACAAAGAGTTGGACACTACTGACAGACTAACACTAATGCACTTGTGATAAGTGATGCTTTGGGGAAGAGAGATGCTCGGATAGGGTTTTCCATATGCATCTCCATGTGCTGTAGGAGGTGAACACCCACTTCACCGAGGAGCTCCCTGCACGTGCCCAGCAAATCAGAGAAGACCTGCATTGTTTGGCAGCACCGTCATGGTGCTGGGCTTTGTGTCTTCTGGATGCTGTGCTCTTTGAGGAGGAGCAAAGGGGCCTGTTTGGCGGTCTGTGTGTTTGGTGGATCGCCAATTGGGAATGGGAACCAATGCACCCAAGCACACCTTGATTTATATCCCAGCTTAGGTCATCAGAGTGATTTCACCACCACTGCCAAGGTACTGGACCGGGGATGTTAGAGGCTCTCGGTGTAACAAGCACCATCTGTGATGACCCTTGGAATCAGAACAGAAGTGGAGGAAATTACTCTGACTTTAGAATTATGGTTTTTGGGAGAAAGCACCAGGAGTCTGTGAACATCACGTGGAAACCCAGCCTTTGCATGGATCTGCCACTCTCTAATGGGAAAGTCTAAGAAAATTTCTCACAAGAGTGCAGGCTGGGAATTAGTATTTGGCTCAAATTCTAGGTAAGCACAGTTCTACAGGAAGGGGAGAGGAGTCTGGCTTCCCTTTGGGACCACTGCTCAGGGCCCTGGCTGACGCCATTGCTGCACTGCCCTGGGGGGGTCATAGGGTCACAGGTGTAGAACCTACATGGCTCCATCACATCACTGCAGGAGAAATCTGTAGCTGGGAGTTATTTAAAAAACTTACACTTCTCTAAAAGCCATATGAATTCTAGAAGCTGGCAGTTCAGAAGACAAGACCAAATAGCAACACTGGGACCAGAATTGGCAGTGGAGACCTGGGGGTAAGTGTCATATGTGTGACTCAGTCTACCAAGGGCAGATGTTTTACAAATAAGGACTTAGTGGGTGGCCACACATGTGCTTCCCAACCCTCATCATGCCTCCGCCACCGGTGTCTGCCCTCTAGTCATCTGGTTTGGATCATATATGATGCCTCTGATAAGAAAACCTCTGTACCACATAGGACTTGAAATTCCATATATCCTTGCATTGGACCTGGCTTTGATGATGAAACACACCTGGTTGCAGATCGTGCCCATGAGAAAAGAACTCTGTGAAAACCCCATCTTCCTTCTCTAACAGCGGGTTTAGGCCCTGGGGCCAGAGAATGACATTCACAGCACCCCAAGGAACCTTCCATGGTGCTTCATTCCCAAGACATTATCCAAGGTTGGTATGTAAACCTGTGTTAACTCATATTTGTTATATGTGAAGCATGTTTACTTATCTTAGATAGGAATGGAACACTCCATACTTTTAAAAATTACTATTAAATTTTTAAATTTTAGACTGGAGTATAGTTGATTTACAGTGTTCTGTTAGTTTCAGATGTACAGCAAAGTGATTCAGTTATATATACACATTTCAGCTTCTTTTCCCATAGAAGTCATTGCAGAATATTTAGTAGAGTTCCCTGTGCTCTCTGGTAGGTCCTTGTGGATTTTTTGTTGTTGAGTTGCTCAGTTGAGTCCAGTTCTTTGCAACCCCATGGACTGCAGCATGCCAGGCTTCCCTGTCTTTCACCAACTCCTAGAGCTTGCTCATACTCTTGTCCATAGAGTCGATGATCCATCCAACCATCTCATCTTCTGTCATCCCCTTCTCCCCCTGTCTTCGATCTTTCCCAGCATCAGAGGCTTTTTGAATGAGTCGGATCTTCCCATCAGGTGGCCGAAGTATTGGAGCTTCAGCTTCAGCATCAGTCCTTCCAAAGAATATTCAGGGTTGATTTCCTTAAGAATTGACTGGTTGGATCTCCTTGCTGTCCAAGGGACTCTCAAGAGTCTTCTCCAACATCACAGTTCAAAAGCATCCATTCTTTGGTGCTCAGCTTTCTTTATAGTCCAACTCTCACACCCATGCATGACTACTCAAAAAACCATAGCTTTGACTAGATGGACCTTTGTTGGAAAAGTTGTCTCCACTTTTAAATACACTGTCTAGGTTTGTCATGGTTTTTCTTCCAAGGACCAAGTGTCTTTTCATTTCATGGCTGCAGTCACCATCTGCAGTGATTTTGGAGCCCAAGAAAATAAAGTTTCTCACTGTTTCCATTGTTTCCCCATCTATTTGCCATGAAGTGATGGGACTGGATGCCATGATCTTAGTTTTTTGAATGATGAGTTTTAAGCCAGCTTTTTCACTCTCTGCTTTCACCTTCATCAAGAGGCTCTTTAGTCTGTCTTTGGTTTCTGCCATAAGGGTGGTGTTATCTGCATATCTGAGGTCATTGATATTTCTCCCAGAAATCTTGATTTCATAATTTGGGCTAGCAAACCAGACTGTGGGATATCTACCACGCGAAAAGCCAGCCCTAACCTACGACACTGCCAGGCCCACACACGGAACAAAGGACTGAACAGAGATAGCCGGCTACAGACCATCCCCCTCTGGTGACAGGCAGCCAGAGCCGGAAGGGGGCAATCGCAGCCCCAGAGAGACATTATCTATAAAACTGTAAGCAGGCTTCTTTGCTAATTAAAACTTCTTGGGGGTCTGGACGGTCAACATCTGCCTGAGAAGGTGCGCCGGTTTTACACCCAGATAACCGAGTGGCGGGGAGGCGATAAGTCGCAGCATTGGTGCTCGCCAAACACCTCATCACCTGAGCTGCTCGGACCTGGGAAGAACACAAAATGCAGGCCCAACTGAGTCTGCGCCTCTGAGGACTACCCGAGTGCCTGAACCTGAGCGGCGTGGACCTGGGAGATGCATGCAGCCCAGGGCCGGCCTCGGATAGTTCCAGGCGGAACAACCTAGAGCCCGAGCAGTGTGGGCAGGGTGGATACATGCGCCGTGAGCGGGGGCAGACCCAGGGTGGCTGAGGCACTGCGAGCGCACGCCAGTGTTATTTGTTTGCAGCATCCCTCCCTCCCTCCCCACAGCGCGACTGAACAAGTGAGCCTAAAAAAAAAAAAAAAGTTTCCTCCACCGTCCCCTTTGTGTCAGGGCAGAAACCAGACACTGAAGAGACCAGCAAACAGAAGAAGCTATAACAGAGGGAAACGCCTTGGAAGCTACAGGCAATAGATGAAAACCCTGTGGCTACTACGGACTACATAGGAAGGGGCCTATAGATCTTCAGAAATATAAGTTGGACCAAGGAACTAGCCAAAAATGAACTGAACCCACAATACTCACAACAAAACCAGAAAAAGTCCTAGATATATTTCTACTATTTTTATGATCATTCTTTCTTTCTTTTTTTTAATTAAAAAAATTTTTTTAAGTCCTCTATTGTTCCTTTAATTTTCACTTTTATAACCTATTACTTTGAAAAAAAAAAAAAGACCCTATTTTTTTCTTCTTCAGCAAACTTCATATATATATATTTTATAATTTTTTAACCTTGTTTTTTTTTTTTTCTTCTTTTCTTTAACATTGTATTTTTGAAATTCCAAACTCTACTCTAGTTTTTCAATTTTAGCTTTTTGGTATATGTTATCAATTTTGTACCTATAGTTTTTTTTATAATTTCTGTGACTTTTTTTTTTTCTGTTTCTTTCTCTTCTTCTTTTATATAACATTGTATATCTGAAATTCCAAACTCTACTCTAGATTTTTAATTTATGCTTTTTGGTATTTGATATCAATTTTGTACCTGTATTTTCTTTACAATTTTTGCGACATTGTTTTTGTTTGTTTGTTTGTTTGTTTTCTCTTTATGTTTCTTCTTCCTTTTTTTTTAACATTGTATTTTTGAAATTCCAAACTCTACTCTAGATTTTTAATTTTTGCTTTTTGGTATTAGTTATCAATTTTGTACCTATATTTTCTTTATAATTTTCACAACCTTGTTTGTTTTTCTTTGTTCATTTTTTCTCTCTTTTCCTTCCTCTTTTCTTTAACATCGTATTTTTGAAATTCCAAACTCTACTCTAGATTTTAAATTTTTGCTTTTATGTATTTGTTACCAATTTTGTACCTTTAAGAACCCAATCTTCAGGACCCATTTTTCACTAGGGAGTGAGATTACTGGCTTGACTGCTTTCTCTCCCTTTGGACTCTCCCTTTTCTCCACCAGGTCGCCTGTGTCTCCTCCCTAACCCCTCTCTACTCTACCCAACTCTGTGAATTTCTGTGTGTTCCAGACGGTGGAGAACACTTAGGGAACTGATTACTGGCTGGATCTGTCTCCCTCCTTTTCATTCCCCCCTTTTATCCTTCTGGCCACCTCTGTCTCCTTCCTCCTTATTCTCTTCTCTGTATAACTCCGTGAACATCTCTGAGTGGTCCAGTTGTGGAGTGCACATAAGGAAGTGACTACTGGCTACCCCACTCTCTCCACTATTGATTCCACCTCATCTCAATTGGGTCACCTCTAACTCCCCCCTCCCTCTTCTCTTCTCCATGTAACGCTGTGAACCTCTCTGAGTGACCCTCACAGTAGAGAAACTTTTCATCTTTAACGTAGATGTTTTATCAATGGTGCTGTATAGAAGGAGAAGTTTTGAAACTTCTGTAAAAATAAGACTGATAACTGGAAGCAGGAGGCTTAATTCCAAACCCTGACTCCAGGGAACTCCTGACTCCAAGGAACATTAATTGACAGGAGCTCATCAAACGCCTCCATACCAACGCTGAAACCAAGCACCACACAAGGGCCAACGAGTTCCAGGGCAAGACATACCAAGCAAATTCTCCAGCAACAAAGGAACAAAGCCCTGAGCTTCAAGATACAGGCTGTCCAAAGTCACCCCAAAACCATAGACATCACATAACTCATTACTGGACACTTCATTGCACTCCAGAGAGAAGAAATCCAGCTCCACCCACCAGAACACCGACACAAGCTTCCCTAACCAGGAAACCTTGACAAGCCACCTGTACAAACCCACACACAGAGAGGAAAAGCCACAATAAAGAGAACTCCACAAAGTGCCAGAATACAGAAAGGACACCCCAAACTCAGCAATTTAAACAAGATGAAGAGACAGAGGAATACCCAGCAGATAAAGGAACAGGATAAATGCCCACCAAACCAAACAAAAGAGGAAGAGATAGGGAATCTACCTGATAAAGAATTCCAAATAATGATAGTGAAATTGATCCAAAATCCTGAAATTAAAATGGAATCACAGATAAATAGCCTGGAGACAAGGATTGAGAAGATGCAAGAAAGGTTTAACAAGGACCTAGAAGAAATAAAAAAGAGTCAATATATAATGAATAATGCAATAAATGAAATTAAAAACACTCTGGAGGTAACAAATAGTAGAATAACAGAGGCAGAAGATAGGATTAGTGAATTAGAAGATAGAATGGTAGAAATAAATGAATCAGAGAGGATAAAAGAAAAACGAATTAAAAGAAATGAGGACAATCTCAGAGACCTCCAGGACAATATTAAACGCTACAACATTTGAATCATAGGGGTTCCAGAAGAAGAAGACAAAAAGAAAGACCATGAGAAAATACTTGAGGAAATAATAGTTGAAAACTTCCCTAAAATGGGAAAGGAAATAATCACCCAAGTCCAAGAAACCCAGAGAGTCCCAAACAGGATAAACCCAAGGCGAAACACACACATATTAATCAAATTAACAAAGATCAAACACAAAGAACAAATATTAAAAGCAGCAAGGGAAAAACAACAAATAACACACAAGGGAATTCCCATAAGGATAACAGCTGATCTTTCAATAGAAACTCTTCAAGCCAGGAGGGAATGGCAAGACATACTTAAAATGATGAAAGAAAATAACCTACAGCCCAGATTATTGTACCCAGCAAGGATTTCACTCAAGTATGAAGGAGAAATCAAAAGCTTTTCAGACAAGCAAAAGCTGAGAGAATTCTGCACCACCAAACCAGCTCTCCAACAAATACTAAAGGATATTCTCTAGACAGGAAACACAAAAACGGTGTATAAACTCGAACCCAAAACAATAAAGTAAATGGCAACGGGATCATACTTATCAGTAATTACCTTAAACGTAAATGGGTTGAATGCCCCAACCAAAAGACAAAGACTGGCTGAATGGATACAAAAACAAGACCCCTACATATGTTTCTACAGGAGACCCACCTCAAAACAGGGGACACATACAGACTGAAAGTGAAGGGCTGGAAAAAGATTTTCCATGCAAATAGGGACCAAAAGAAAGCAGGAGTAGCAATACTCATATCAGATAAAATAGACTTTAAAACAAAGGCTGTGAAAAGAGACAAAGAAGGTCACTACATAATGATCAAAGGATCAATCCAAGAAGAAGATATAACAATTATAAATATATATGCACCCAACACGGGAGTGCCACAATATGTAAGACAAATGCTAACAAGTATGAAAGGAGAAATTAACAATAACACAATAATAGTGGGAGACTTTAATACCCCACTCACACCTATGGATAGATCAACTAAACAGAAAATTAACAAGGAAACACAAACTTTAAATGATACAATAGACCAGTTAGACCTAATTGATATCTATAGGACATTTCATCCCAAAACAATGAATTTCACCTTTTTCTCAAGTGCACATGGAACCTTCTCCAGGATAGATCACATCCTGGGCCATAAAGCTAGCCTTGGTAAATTCAAAAAAATAGAAATCATTCCAAGCATCTTTTCTGACCACAATACAGTAAGATTAGATCTCAATTACAGGAGAAAAACTATTAAAAATTCCAACATATGGAGGCTGAACAACACGCTGCTGAATAACCAACAAATCACAGAAGAAATCAAAATTTGCATAGAAACGAATGAAAATGAAAACACAACAACCCAAAACCTGTGGGACACGGTAAAAGCAGTCCTAAGGGGAAAGTTCATAGCAATACAGGCACACTTCAAGAAACAAGAAAAAAGTCAAATAAATAACCTAACTCTACACCTAAAGCAACTAGAAAAGGAAGAAATGAAGAACCCCAGGGTCAGTAGAAGGAAAGAAATCCTAAAAATTAGAGCAGAAATAAATGCAAAAGAAACAAAAGAGACCATAGCAAAAATCAACAAAACCAAAAGCTGGTTCTTTGAAAGGATAAATAAAATTAACAAACCATTAGCCAGACTCATCAAGAAACAAAGGGAGAAAAATCAAATCAATAAAATTAGAAACGAAAATGGAGAGATCACAACAGACAACACAGAAATACAAAGGATCATAAGAGACTACTATCAACAATTATATGCCAATAAAATGGACAACGAGGAAGAAATGGACAAATTCTTAGAAAAGTACAACTTTCCAAAACTCGACCAGGAAGAAAGAGAAAATCTTAACAGACCCATCACAAGCACAGAAATTGAAACTGTAATCAAAAATCTTCCAGCAAACAAAAGCCCAGGTCCAGACGGCTTCACAGCTGAATTCTACCAAAAATTTAGAGAAGAGCTAGCACCTATCCTGCTCAAACTCTTCCAGAAAATTGCAGAGGAAGGTAAACTTCCAAACTCATTCTATGAGGCCACCATCACGCTAATACCAAAACCTGACAAAGATCCCACAAAAAAAGAAAACTACAGGCCAATATCACTGATGAACACAGATGCAAAAATCCTTAACAAAATTCTAGCAATCAGAATCCAACAACACATTAAAAAGATCATACACCATGACCAAGTGGGCTTTATCCCAGGGATGCAAGGATTCTTCAATATCCGCAATTCAATCAATGTAATACACCACATTAACAAATTGAAAAATAAAAACCATACGATTATCTCAATAGATGCAGAGAGAGCCTTTGACAAAATTCAACACCCATTTATGATAAAAACTCTCCAGAAAGCAGGAATAGAAGGAACATACCTCAACATAATAACAGCTATATATGACAAACACACAGCAAACATTATCCTCAATGGTGAAAAATTGAAAGCATTTCCTCTAAAGTCAGGAACAAGACAAGGGTGCCCACTTTCACCATTACTATTCAACATAGTTCTGGAAGTTTTGGCCACAGCAATCAGAGCAGAAAAAGAAATAAAAGGAATCCAAATTGGAAAAGAAGAAGTAAAACTCTCACTATTTGCAGATGACATGATCCTCTACATAGAAAACCCTAAAGACTCCACCAGAAAATTACTAGAGCTAATCAATGACTATAGTAAAGTTGCAGGATATAAAATCAACACACAGAAATCCCTTGCATTCCTATACACTAATAATGAGAAAACAGAAAGAGAAATTAAGGAAACAATTCCATTCACCATTGCAATGAAAAGAATAAAATACTTAGGAATATATCTACCTAAAGAAACTAAAGACCTATATATAGAAAACTATAAAACACTGGTGAAAGAAATCAAAGAGGACACTAATAGATGGAGAAATATACCATGTTCATGGATTGGAAGAATCAATATAGTGAAAATGAGTATACTACCCAAAGCAATTTATAGATTCAATGCAATCCCTATTAAGCTACCAACAGTATTCTTCACAGAGCTAGAACAAATAATTTCACAATTTGTATGGAAATACAAAAAACCCCGAATAGCCAAAGCGATCTTGAGAAAGAAGAATGGAACTGGAGGAATCAACCTACCTGACTTCAGGATCTACTACAAAGCCACAGTTATCAAGACAGTATGGTACTGGCACAAAGACAGAAATATAGATCAATGGAACAAAATAGAAAGCCCAGAGATAAATCCATGCACATATGGACACCTTATCTTTGACAAAAGAGGCAAGAATATACAATGGATTAAAGACAATCTCTTTAACAAGTGGTGCTGGGAAATCTGGTCAACCACTTGTAAAAGAATGAAACTAGAACACTTTCTAACACCATACACAAAAATAAACTCAAAATGGATTAAAGATTTCAACGTAAGACCAGAAACTATAAAACTCCTAGAGGAGAACATAGGCAAAACACTCTCTGACATACATCACAGCAGGATCCTCTATGACCCACTTCCCAGAATATTGGAAATAAAAGCAAAAATAAACAAATGGGACCTAATTAACCTTAAAAGCTTCTGCACATCAAAGGAAACTATTAGCAAGGTGAAAAGACAGCCTTCAGAATGGGAGAAAATAATAGCAAATGAAGCAACGGACAAACAACTAATCTCAAAAATATACAAGCAACTCCTACAGCTCAACTCCAGAAAAATAAATGACCCAATCAAAAAATGGGCCAAAGAACTAAATAGACATTTCTCCAAAGAAGACATACAGATGGCTAACAAACACATGAAAAGATGCTCAACATCACTTATCATCAGAGAAATGCAAATCAAAACCACTATGAGGTACCATTGCACACCAGTCAGAATGGCTGCGATCCAAAAGTCTACAAGCAATAAATGCTGGAGAGGGTGTGGAGAAAAGGGAACCCTCTTACACTGTTGGTGGGAATGCAAACTAGTACAGCCAATATGGAGAACATTGTGGAGATTCCTTAAAAAACTGGAAATAGAACTGCCTTATGATCCAGAAATCCCACTGCTGGGCATACACACTGAGGAAACCAGAAGGGAAAGAGACACGTGTACCCCAATGTTCATCGCAGCACTGTTTATAATAGCCAGGACATGGAAGCAACCTAGATGCCCATCAGCAGATGAATGGATAAGAAAGCTGTGGTACATATACACAATGGAGTATTACTCAGCCATTAAAAAGAATACATTTGAATCAGTTCTAATGAGGTGGATGAAACTGGAGCCTATTATACAGAGTGAAGTAAGCCAGAAGGACAAACACCAATACAGTATACTAACGCATATATATGGAATTTAGAAAGATGGTAACAATAACCCTGTGTACGAGACAGCAAGAGAGACACTGATGTATAGAACAGTCTTATGGACTCTGTGGGAGAGGGACAGGGTGGGAAGATTTGGGAGAATGGCATTGAAACATGTAAAATATCATGTATGAAACGAGATGCCAGTCCATGTTCAATGCACGATACTGGATGCTTGGGGCTAGTGCACTGGGACGACCCAGAGGGATGGTATGGGGAGGGAGGAGGGAGGAGGGTTCAGGATGGGGAACACATGTATACCTGTGGCGGATTCATGTTGATATTTGGCAAAACTAATACAATTATGTAAAGTTTAAAAATAAAAAAAAAAGAAATCTTGATTTCAAGCTTGTGAGTCACCCAGCCTGGCATTTCCTGTGATGTACTCTGCATATATGTTAAATAAGCAGAGTGACAATATACAGCCTTGATGTACTTATTGCTCAATTTTGAACGAGTCCCTTGTGGATTATCTATCATATATAGTATACTTTATACACTACACAGCATACTTTGTGTCATCGAAGTTTAGGATTAGAAAAAAAAAATTCAACAGCTTTTCATTTAGGTGATGGGCTTTCTGAGTACAAACAATTTTAAGAGAGGGATTGTTTTATTAAGGTTTTATTAAGATTTTTTTTTAGAAAGAATAATTTCTTTCTCCTCCTTATGAGCACATAAGCCTCAGGAAAGAACCAGTCTACACTGGGTGGCACTCCTCCCCCCTCCCTGCTGCAAGTGACTGGAAACTTTGGGGAAGAAACCTACTTCTGCACAGAATAGAACACTGGGGGCAAGGAAGAGGTCTCAAGAGGGTACCCTGGAAGTCTTGTAGGTGAATCGCAACAGAAATGCTCTCTTCCCTCCTCATGAAGCATCTTGGGTGAGTACTGGTCTTCAGCAGTCTTCTCAAGTCTGCTCTGTGTTTTCTTATGGGCAGACCTGCCTCAAGGCTGGACCAGCTCTATACCGCTTCCATGTGGGTTATGATAATGAAGACTATCAGGTCCAGGATATTAAAGCATGTACATAGAATCTAGAAAAATGGGATAGATGATCTTATCTGCAGAATACAAATAGAGACACAAACAAAGAGAGCAAATGCATGGACACCAAGGAGGAAGAAAGTGGGATGAATTGGGAGCTTGGGATTAACATATAGACTACTACTACATATAAAATATGAATAGATAAATAATGAGAGCCTACTGTATGGAGCAGGGAACTCTAATTAGTCCTCTGTATTGACCTAAATGGGAAGGAAATCCAAAAAGGAGGAAATATATGTATATATATAACTGTACAGTAGAAGCTAACCCAACATTGTAAAGTAACCATACTCCAATAAAAATTAATTAAAAAAAAACAACTCTCTGGTCCATACAATCAAATGTAAACACACACAAAGTCTTGTCAAGAGGAGGGTTGCACACGAGTCCTGTTGGCAGAGGTGAGATGTGGGGAGGAAATGTATCTTTCCTTGCTTGGCCTAACCCCCGCCATGAATTATTTCACATGTCCCATAGAGATAAGGGAACAGGCAGTCAGGCCATGGGGACCAAGGAGGGATGTTCCATGCAGAATAGATGCAGACTCTCCACTGGGTGCAGCCCCTCACAGTGAGTATGGCCCTACCTGGACTCTGGGCTTGCCATTGGTGGCCTCAGAGGATAGGTCCTTGCCTGGAGAGTCATCACCAACCCCACGAACAGCACTGCAGCAGTGTAGCCTGTAGACAGCTCTCAGGGTCTCTGCTTGTGTGCACATCAGCAAGGGGCCTGAAGGGAGAGATACATTTAGAGACCTCAAGTCCTGCCTCGTGGGACTTTGAGAAGAGGAGGGCTGTCCATGAAGTGTAGGTGAGACAGGAAATACTCAAGTGTCAATGAATAATTTATGCAGAGATGGGGATCCCAAGGAACCTAGGATCGCTCAGACTTAAGAGATACTACTTGAGCATTTAAATAAATAATACAACCTGCTCTCCTTCCATAAAGAGGCAACCATTGACCCATCATTAGGAGGACATTCACTTGACATCTTTGTTGCTGCTGTTGTTTTTGGGTTTGTGGGTTTTGTTGTTGTCTGTGTGTTGTGATGCTTTTTAGCAGTGACGACAGATTCTCATGTGAAAAGTCCACAGTGTGCTTTGAATGATAACTTGCTTACTGGACCTTGCTAAGTAGGCACATTCCTAGAGACAGAGGCATAGTCTGTAACTGAGGAATAAAGAAAAGACAATGGTCAGATGAGGGTGAAATCTGTTGCTGTTGTTCAGTCACTAAGTCGTATCTGACTCTGTGGCCCCATGGACTGTGGCATGCCAGGCTTCCCTGTCCTCCACTGTCTCTCAGATAGTTTGCTCAAGTTCATGTCCATTGAGTCGGTGATGCTCTCCAGCCATCTCATCCTCTGCCGCCCTCTCTCCTTCTGCCCAATCTTTCCCAGCATCAGGATCTGTTACCAAAGCCCTAATAATAGCTTGTTCTATTTTACTCCTTCACCTAAGACTTCTTAGTTCAGTAACTTAGTTGTGTCCAACTCTTTGTGACCCCATGGACTGCAGCATGCCAGGCTCCCTGTCCATCACCAACTCCCAGAGCTTGCTCAAACTCATGTCCACTGAGTTGGTGATGCCATCCAACCATCTAATTTTCTGTCATCCCCTTCTCCTCCTGCCTTCAAGCCTTCCCAGCAACAGGGTCTTTTCCAAGGAGTCAGTTCTTCACATCAGGTGGCCAAAGTATTGGAGTTTCAGCTTCAGCATCAGTCCTTCAATGAATATTTAAGACTTCTAGTGAGTTTCTACTCATGCCAAGCTGGTCAGGCCATGTGTGCATGCTAAGTCACTTCAGTTGTGCCTGACTCTTTGTGACGCTATGGACTGTAGCCCACCAGGCTCCACTGTCCATGGGATTCTCCAGGCAAGAATACTGGAGTGGGTTGCCCTGCCCTCTTCCAGGGGAATCTTCCCAACCCAGGATCAAACCTGCATCTCTCCCATCTCTTGCATTGGCTGGCGAGTTCTTTACCACTAGAGCCACCTGGCAGGTGCAGTGCCACCTGGTCAGGCCGTAAAGATGAACAATACACTGTCTTTGCCTTTGATGTAGGGTAACCTAAACACAAATAATGTCAATGCAACATTAAAAGTGCTGAAGCAGAGTTGCATTTGAGAATAGCTATGTGAAAAAAAGATTCTTTGACTCGAGATCTGGGAATTTTTCACAGAGAAACTGGCAACTGAACTGAATTTTGAGGGATAGGAAGAAGATTTCCTTGAGGAGAATTTTTTTTTTAAAAAAGAGGAATACTTTGTACTACATACCAGCTTTCTCAATGACCCATCTTCCCCTGAAGCAGATAATTAAGACTTGCTATTTGGACTGAAAATGTAGTATCAGTCCATCAAGAATGTCTGCATGTGCTCCTGGCAGATGTTCTAAGGAAGACACTAGACACAATGATAAGGTTCTCACTCAACAATTACACTGATCATTTTTTTAAAACTTTCTTTTTTATTGAAGTATACTTGATTTACAACATCTTGTTAGATCCTGATTAACAGAAAAATGATTCAGTTATACGTATATACATTGCTTTCATATTATTTTCCTTTATTGGTTTGTTGCAGGATATTAAATATAGTTCCCTGCGCACTATAGTAGGTCCTTGTTGTTATCTATTTTATACATAAGAGTTTGCATATGTTATCCCAAATTCCCAATCCTTCCCTCCCCCATCCTTTTTCCCCTTGGGTAGCCATAAGTTCGGCTTCTACACAAACCTTAAACGTCTGTCTGTTTCTAAAACATGAACGTTTTCTGCTGTCAGCTGTACACCTGCAGAGGTAGGGAGATCAGGAAGTTATCTTGATGTCACTGTTACAAAGCAAATCAGCCTATTCTGAAGTTCTTTTCCCTTATTTATATAAGAAAGAAGTAAATAGCAATTTTGAATGAAAACTTCCCCCAAACAACCCACATTACTATGGAATTTATTATATGCATTCTTATTTCCAAAGAACCAAATATATTCTGTAATTCAGAGGAAGGCCTAGTGTTCTTAAAGTTCCAAGACACATTTATTAGTAATGAATACATGTGGCTCTAGATGAGGCCATTTATCTATATTATAAAATCTCATCCTTTAAAAAAAAAATAACCCAATGCACTTTATGTGAAATCGCCCCATATCAACATAACATCCTTTGAGTCAAGTTATAAAAATCTTATCCTTTCAACAACTCTTCAAGACATATATTTTGAATGTGTCCAACCTCATGTGTGATGAAAGAAATGCAAATTAAAATAAGGATAAAGATGTATTTTTTCCTATCAATTTGGTAATATATAATAATAAAGATATACCTGTGTATATACATCTGAATATAAGTGTATCATGAATGAGGGACAATAAAGCTTGAAGCATGGTTAACAAAGTGAGTGACCACCTTAAAAAAAGACATATCGTATATTAATGCATATAGGTAGAATCTATAAAACTGGTATAGATGAACCTGTCTGCAAATAGAAATAGACACATAGTCAATAGAGAACAAACACATAGACACCAAGAAGGGAAAGTTGAGGGGGTGTAGGATGAATTGGGAGACTGGAATTGACATATGTACACTATTGATACTATGTGTAAAATAGGTAACTAATGAGAACCTACTGGATAGCACAGGGGGCTCTACTCAATGCTCTGTGGTGACCTAAATGGGAAGGAAATCCTAAAAAGAGTGGATATATATATACATGTAGCTGATTGCTGTACAGCAGAAAATAACAAAACATTGTATAGCAACTGTAGGCCAATAAAATTTTCTTAAATAAAAAAACAAATAATGCATATATTCTGATGATGTCATTTGGCTATAAAACAGTTAAGAATAAAACAGCAAGCATGAGGTCCCAAATCAGACCATGTAATAAATGGATCAGGGCCCCATGGAGTCTTCCAGAAGCGGAGGTCAGTAGCTCATCCTCTGCTGACCCTCACTTTCTCATTCTCCTCCCTCATCACTGAATGAAAACCCAACTGAATGCTCTCTGACATGAGATGACTGGACACTGGGAATGTTAGAGACCTCTGTTTCATGCTCCCTGTTTTCCCCACATAGGCAAAATGTAGCACGCTGAGTCTTCATGACTTGCAGTCTGAGATTGGACCATCATTCCTGAAAGTAGCACTACTCTGCTTGAGTGCCCAGTTTCAATGTTTTCCAGAATCACGTGGAAGATTCCAGAACAAAGACCAGTTCTACTGACTGATCAGCAGAGCCCCGTGAGACCAGATGTACTAGAGCTGCAGGTGGGTGGTGGGTGCTGGTGGAAGAGGTGAATCCCAAACAGAGCCCACGGTTATGACCCACCAAGTGCTCCATCCCAGAGTTCTCCCTTCAACTGGAAAGCAAAAATCTCAGAAAGCATCTTCGTGAGAGAATTGTTCTTTGGAAGAGAAGAAGCTCTAATCGAACATGAACTCTCTAAGAACATGTGATCCAGGAAACAGGCATCCTAACAAGCTCAGCCATAAACAAGGCAGTAAAATGGCAGACAAAAAATATTTGGAGGTGGTGATGGTGCTTGTGGAAATAAGAACGGCTCTATCTAAGCCATGAACTCGAATACGATGAGACATGAGACCAGGGAGGTTCCATTCATACAGCAGCAGCAGCATCACATGGTCTGTGCAACAGAGATGGGGCGTGAGATGGAGCCTGAAGATGAGCTGACTCTTAGACTGGCCAGACCTGGTTACTTTGGTCTAACACCTGAAGCCCATTCACCAACCACTCCTCTGATTCTGAACATCTGTGAACGAAAATTACAATGAAATTTATCAATAACCGTTTGGTTCATCTGCTTGTTTCCCTCCAGGTGAGGATTATAGTGCTTTTCGGGTAACAGAACCTCAGTGCTCAAAATAATAGTTGCTTATCTTGACTCATTTCACTGGAACATTCCCAAAAGACAGAAACTGTTTCAGTTCATCTTACTTTTTTTTTTTCCTCAGAGAAAGAAGTTCATGAATAAAGATTAATTTCTCTTTTCTGTCCATCCCCTTAGGAGCTTTTAAGAGATCAGACTCAGATTGTTGGCCGTAAGATACCGTCTTCTCTCTCGGGGAGAGAAAGGTTTGTTTTTCCAACCATTACCCATAATTAATCAGCACTTTCGTAGATTAAAATATCCTTCTGATAGCAGATAGGCTGTACAAGGTTTTTTGTTTAATTAGATTTTTTTTTCCCTTGGCAATCATAAATTGTTTTTTTTTTTTTTCATTTTGCAAAAGCAGAATTAAATTGGGAGAAAAATGGGGATTCTAGACAAGTTCACAGTCAATAAACAATTTCAAATAGGTACCCTCTGGTTGTAAGGGCTTGTGTGGGGCTCCCTCATCTCTAGCATCTAATTATTAAACTAGATAGGCAAGATAGACAAGGCAAGTTAGAGGTGGTGAGATTTTGCTTTTGTTTTTTATTTTTTAATTAATTAATTAATTTTAATTGGAGTCTAATTACTTTACAATATTGTGGTTTTGGCCGTACATTGACATGCATCAGCCACGAGTGTACATGTGTTTCCCATCCTGAACCCCACTCCCACCTCTCCCCCCATCCCATCCCTCTGAGTTGTCCCAGGGACCATTTTCAATGGAAGCTTTCTTCCATACGTCTATAATATCTGGAATTTTCACCCCATTCAGGTTGTTGAGTCTCTTTTTTTAATTGGAATGTAGTTGATTACAATGTTGCATTAGTCCCAGGTCTACAGAAAAGTGAATTGGTTATACATATATCCACTCTTTTTTTTTTTTTAAGATCCTTTTCCCATATATGTCATTACAGAGTATTGAGTATAGTTTCCTGTGCTACACAGTAGGTCCTTATTTTATATATAGTAGTGTATGTAGGCTTATATATCAATCCCAATCTCCCAATTTATCCCCTTTTCCCTCTTGGCAACCATAAGTTTGTTTTCTACATCTGTGACTATATAATCTGTTTTAATGAAAGTTTAGTCACGTTCATTGGAGTTTTTGAAATTTCTTTTTATTCCAGTTTTATTGAGGTATAATTGATGTCCAGCACTGTGAAGTTTAAGGTATACAGCATCAAGACTTGGCTTACATACATCATGAAATGATCATCACAGTAAGTTTAGTGGACGTCAGTCATCTCTTACAGACACAAAATAAAAGGAAAATAACAAAAATCTGTTTCCTTGTGATGAGAACTCTTGGGATTTACTCTCTTGACCACTTTCACTCATAACGTACAGAAGTGTGAGCTGCCCTGCTGTACTGTCTCCCTGGTACTGGGTTCTGTTCTAACTGGAACTCTGTTCCCTTTGACCACCTCGTTGTTTTCACGGGAATGTGACTATCTCTGACACTCTTTAAAATATGCGTTCAACTTAAGCTTTCCCATCACCATCTGTTTCCTTCCGTAAGAGTCATGGGAATAAGGCAAACCTCAGTTAATCTGGCTGAATTATCCTGCAATTCCAGATGAGTGGATCTCAGTTAATGAAGCTTTAGGACAATTTGCAAAAATCATGGACTAGCAGATACGCCTTGGTTTCAGTCATGTGGTAATCACATCCCACTTCTCCACATCTTTCTAGCTGTTTCCATGACCTCGCAGAGCATTGAGGGAACTCAGGTTGCTCCCAGAGAATGAGCTGACGCTAAGATTTGCCAGACTGTGGCCCCTCTTGTCTAGGATTTGGAGCCCATTCGCCAACCAGTGCTTTGATTCTCTGAGAGAATAAGTCTGGCTTTTGTGGTTTAATGAAATCACTGTGGTAACAGGAAATATTATTAACCAGAGAATGGAGTTGGTCTCAAACATCACCAGTTCTGAGAAGCCCGTGTGGCACAGGGAAACATGTGACAAGAACAGATCTACAGCCTTGAACCAGCTTTCCCCATTCCTGGAAAGTTAGCCAGCCTCAGAAGATGCAGGAATCCCATCCCGTGATGGGATCTTGTCCACCTCCCAGCTCCTCTTGTGATCACTCCACGGTAGTGCAAAATCTCACTTAGATCTTTAACTCTTTAGCTTCTACCCTTTTACGAAAGGCACCAACCCTGGCAAAGCTACACACAGCCAGGCTTGCCCTTTGGGATGATTAAAGAACCTGGAAAGGGACTTCCCTGGTGGTCTAGTGGCTAAGAATCTGCCTTAGGGATTCTTAAAGCAAGGGACCTGGTTTGATCCTTGTCTGGGAAGATCCCAGATGCTGTGGAGCAAATAAGCCTGTGCACCACGACTACTGAAGCCCGCACGTTCTAGAGCGCAGGCTTTGCAACAAGAGAAGCCACGGCAGTGAGAAGCCTGTGTACTGCAATAGAGAGAGGCCCCCGCTGGCTGCAACTAGAGAAAGCCCACACATAGCCATGAGGACCCAGCCCAGCCAAAACTAAGTAAATAAAGTTTTAAAAAACCTAGAGAAAAATGGAGAAAGGGGGGAGGAGAAAACATATTAGGCAGAAAAAGTGTTTTAAAGCTGAGGAAGTGAAGGTACCTTTTTTTGGATGCTGTGTGTGAAAGGAAGACTTGAAAAGGCATGCGAGGGACATAGCACTGAGCTGCAGAAATGTATAGATGGCTTCATATGCTGCCGCAGGTAGGACCCCACCTCTGGCAGCAGCCACCACAACTGTGGGCCTAAGGAGTGATGCACAGAAGAGAGGGGTGGCAGGACGGGCCACAGTAGTCTGTGCAAAGCCCAGGTGTTTTCTGTTGAATTTCAATGCTTTTGTCTGAGCCTCTTCTGCCTGGGGCCATGGGCCAGTTGATATTTACATGGCTGAAATAAATTCTCCCAAATCCCACACGCTCTGTTGAAAGAGCCCGGGGTACATTTCCCTAAAGGAACCCTAAGTATTTTGGGTGTAGTGACTCTCTGAGGTTCCTTGAGACACAGAGAAGCTACCTGGACAACCATGATCATTTTCCACTCACTACTGTGGGTATTGTGACCTGTGCATTTGATGGATGGTTGGGGTGGGGAATTGGGAATCTTGACTCACTGACCATCATTCCACCTACAACTGGTTACACTAGCCATGGACTCAGAATATGCGGAATATGTGAATGTTTGTGGGGTGTACTAGCAGAGTCCTCCAGAGAAACCAGTAGGATGCAGAGAGATCCAAATTAGAGGAAACTGATGACAAGAACTGGCTCACATGATTATGGAGCCTGAGACATCCCACCATCTGCCGTCAGAAAGCTGGACGCCCAGGAGAGCTGGTAGCATTATTCAGTCTGAGTCTGGAGGCTTGAGAACAAGGTGTCCAAAGGTATGAGTCTGAGTCTGAACCCCAAGGCCTGAGAAGCAGGAGCCCCAGTGTCTGAGGACAAGAGAAGACAGACAGCTCAGCTCAAGAAGCACACAGGAGTATCCACCCTTTCTGCCTTTTTGCTCTATTGGGGCTTCGATGGATTGAATGATGCCCCTGCAATGAGCCAGGTGAGAGTGACCTCCTTTACTCAGTCTCCCCATTCAAACGCCAATCTCCAGAAACAGGCTCACAGACGCACTCAGCTGTCATGCTTCACCAGCTGTCTGTGCATCTGTTACCCAGTCAAATCGACCCATAAGATGAGCCCTTACACAGGTGGTGTGAGCGCTACCCGCACTCTTCCAGAAGACACACGGATCGGTTAGCCATCTGTGCAGTGGCAAATGGCTTGGGGAAGAGATTGTTCCCCAAGCTTGGGGAAGAGATTGTTCCCCAAGATTGTTCCTCTGCTAAGTAGTAGAGGCGCGAGCTACTCCATGGTACAAGGAGCTGGATAAATCACACTGCAGCAAGGCAGGCCCATCCCATAAAATAAGCCACCTTATGGTGTGGAAATGTTGCTGGCCTTGCTGGTTTATGGCTGGCTGTGCCAGGAGGCACCCAGGATGCACGGCCGGGCTGCCTTTAAGGCAATATAGATTCGCTAGCTGTGATGTGTGGAGGGAAAAAAGCATGCTACCAGACGTATTCAGAGCATCCGCGTAGCTCTGACTGAGCATAAATTTCAGCTTCACTGACCCTGCATGACGTGTCCTCATTCTGTTTGTCGTGTTGAAAATTACCTCACATGAACCAAGGCGATAAATGACATCTGCCTCTCTCCTCATTGCATTTTATTAAAAAGCATACTATGGAGCCTTCCCTGGTGGGCCAGTGATTAAGAATCCGCCTTCCCAATGCAAGGGACATGGGTTCGATCCTTGATCAGGGAACTAAGATCCCACGTGCTACAACTAAGCCCTTGCACAGCAACTACTGAGCCCCCGTGCTCTAGAGCCCACATGCCGGAACTAGAGAACCCCGCGTACCACAGTGAAGACCCAATGCAGCCCTCAAAAGCATCCTGTGGAACTATGCCATATTCCACTCTGTTTTGGATCAACAGGAAATTCAGAGAGAAGGGTATGAATTAGAATTTTTCATTCCCATATATATTGTGTTGAAATGACGACCTTTTTTTTTTTTTTTTTCAGTGAAATAGTCTTTAAAAGACAAACAGGAATATTAGACCCCAAATCTGACTATTTTTTCATGTTAAATTGCAAAGTGGGGTCTTCCTACTGTTGTCCCTAAGGTTTGAAATAAATGACAATGGAAAATATGTCCAACCGCAGCCCTTAAGGAAAACAAAGCACAGAATCCTAAAGCCTGTCACCCGTGGGTCCATCGGAACTTCTGTGTTGTGCTCTCAGAAAGCCACGAGAGGGCGCACGAGCTAACTAACGTGCCTGCTCCCCGGAGCTCTGGCACCTTACGGGATGGAAGTGCCTTCACAGTCGCTCAGTCCTGTCGGATTCTTTGCAACCCCATGGACTGCAGCCCTGCCAGGCTCCTCTACCCATGGGATTTCCCAAGCAAGAATACTGGAGAGGGTTGTGATTTCCTCCTCCAGGGGATCTTCCCGACCTAGGGATCAAGCCCGAGTCTCCTGCATTGCAGGTAGATTCTTTACCGTCTGAGCCACCAGGGATGTCCTCGCAATTAAATTTAGGACATAGTATGAATGCTTCCGGAGAAGGCGATAGCACCACACTCCAGTACTTTTGCCTGGAAAATCCCATGGATGGAGAAGCCTGGTAGGCTGCAGTCCATGGGGTCGCGAAGAGTCAGACACGACTGAGTGACTTCACTTTCACTTTTCACCTTCATGCATTGGAGAAGGAAATGGCAACCCACTCCAGTGTTCTTGCCTGGAGAATCCCAGTGACGGCGCAGCCTGGTGGGCTGCCGTCTATGGGGTCGCACAGAGTCGGACACGACTGAAGTGACTCAGCAGCAGCAGCAGCAGCAGCATGAATGCTTCCATCTTGATATTTTGTTTTGCAAAAATATGGAGTGAACTGGAAACAAACTCAGTCATGAGACTGGGAGAGCAGCGTTTCTCTGTCAGTGGCCTTGGTTCCTGGAAACTCCAGGCACTCCAAGAACAGGAAATAACATCCCCATGCTGGTTAAAGAGCTTTAGTTGCCAGGAATGCACAGGCCTCAGGAAGACCTCAGCTGGTTTCCAACTCACCTTCCTGGAGTGGAGTGGGGATGCGGGTTCTCTGATGTGAAATCCAGGCACGTCCCCATGGAGAGAGGGGCGGTATACAGAATTGTGTGTGTGTGTGTGTGTGTGTGTGTGTGTCTAGGGCCAGAAACAGACTAATTGTGCAAATTCTTTTCAACGTCTCCTACCAGATCAGTAGCTGGAAAACATCTCCTGAATCCTAATAACCAGAAAGCGTTTTCCAGTGAGAGCAGCAGCAGGAAAGACTTTTTTAACTTTATTTTTAACTCAGTTCATAGGAAATACTGTCCACACTCATTTGTAAAATTGATAAGTAATTTATTTCTCCCAGGAAGAAAAAAGAATGTCCAAGTTACCTCATCACTTTCTCATCTATTTTCTAGTATGGAGGATCCTCCCTTCTTTAAGTTCAAATTATACTGCAGAGTATATTTCCCCTAAAGGATTCTGAGGCTTAAAAAAGGAGCCCAGACATATATCCAGACAAAACTATAATTCAAAAGATACGTGCACCTCAATGTTTATTGTACACTATTCACAATAGCAAGACATGGAAGCCATCTACATGTCCATCTACAGATGAATGGATAAAGAAAATGTGGTATATATATTCAATGGAATACTACTCATTCTAAAAGAGAATGAAATAATACCATTTGCAGCAATGTGGATAGACCTAGAGATTTTCATACTAAGTGAGATCAGAAAGAGAAAGACAAACGCCATCTATATCATTATGTGTAGAGTCTAAACTGACACAGATGAACCTGTCTACACAACAGAAACAGGCTCACAGACGCAGAGAACAGACTTGTGGTTGCCAAGGGGGAAGGGGAGGAGGGGGGTGGAGTGGGAGTTTGGGGTTAGCAGATGCAAACTATTATACAGAGAATGCATAAAGAGCGAGGTCCTACTGTATAGCACTGCTGCTGCTGCTAAGTCGCTTCAGCCGTGTCCGACTCTGTGCGACCCCAGAGACGGCAGCCCACCAGGCTCCCCGATCCCTGGGATTCTCCAGGCAAGAACACTGGAGTGGGTTGCCATTTCCTTCTCCAATGCATGAAAGTGAAAAGTGAAAGTGAAGTCGCTCAGTCGTGTCCGACTCTTCGAGACCCCACGGACTGCAGCCTACCAGGCTCCTTAGTCCATGGGATTTTCCAGGCAAGAGTACTGGAGTGGGGTGCCATTGCCTTCTCCGTCTGTATGGCACAGAGAACTGTATTCCATGTCCTGTGATAAACCATAGTGGAAAAGAATATGAAAAAGAATGTATGTATATGTGTGTATAACTGAATCACTTCACTGCACAGTAGAAAATACCACATTATAAAGCAATTATACTTCAACTTTTAAAATTTTTTTAAAAAGAAAAGGGCCCAGAGAGTAAAGATTAAGGGCAGCATGCACATTGAAAGGCATTTCTTCATTTAGTCATTATGCACTGTGTTTTTACTAAATACTAGCTGGGAATCATGCCCTCCAGAAGCAGGTAGACTGGTAATTCAGTAACATAAGAAGTTCTCTTTCTCCAAGAGCATCGTTGCCTCCTCTGGGTAAAGTAGCTATGGCCCAGGGAGCAGGAGATTTTGTTTTTTGCTGAAAGAAAAGCCTAGATGCCTTGGAGGAAAGATGCAGCAATAAAAGAGAGGATCTGGTCACTTGAAATAGTGTTCTAAGATCTGGGACAACTATACCCACAGACCCAGGTGACTTCAGACACATCATCCATTGACCTGAGTCAGAAGGCAAAGGCAGCACCACCCGGGGAACATCAGCTTCTTCCTAGGCAGCCATTCAATAAATGCTTATTAAGTGGATGAATGAGTGAGTGAGTGAGTGAGTGAACACTATGATAGAAAAAGTACAGGATACTGAAGAGTCATGGAAGAGGGTGGGGAAAGGAGGTTTTGCAGATATTTGGGGATGATGAAGCCTAAGCCAAGTCCTGGAGTATGATTGGAAGGCAGAGGTTTAGGGAAGATGAAGCAGCATTAGGGGTGGGATGGAGCCTTGTAGACAAAGGAAGGAGCATGTCCAAAGATGCTGAGGGAGATGTGAAAGAAGGAGCACGCTGGAGAAATGGCAGGTGTCTTAACATAATGTGGACATAGAGATCACAAAGACCTTAATTAGGCATGCAGATCAATTTATAGGTAATTCTGAAATTTGATAAGCATTAATAATATCTAACAGCTGAAAACCAAGCCCAGTGCCAAATTCTTTCTGCCTATTAACACACTTAGTCCTCACACCAGTATAAGGCGGTATTCTTATTTTTTGTAAGGTAATCCTATTTTACAAGCAAAAAAACTGAGGTGCAGACGACCTGTTCATTGTTGGGAAATAAAAGTCATAACAGGCCTAAAAAAGAAGAAAAAGAAAAGGAAGGGAAACCAGAGCTCGTCCACTCTCTGGCACATGAGGACACACAAGAAGATGACCATCTGCACGACAGGAAGAGAGCTCTCACCAGGACCAAATCTGCCAGCACCTTGATCCTGAACTTCCCCACCTCCAGAACTCTGAGAAATAAATGTCTCTTGTTAAAAGAAAATAAGAAACATGAGCAAAGTCACATGGATCTAATGTGTAATTAGGAGGTGCTGAAATTTATTTCCAGAAACCCAACAACTTAGAAGGAATATTCGACAAAGACTATAATATTTTATAATATAATCTTTAAAGGCTATAGTCTTTCAAAGCTATCCCTTGGAAAGACTTTCAAAGATGAAGTGAATGGATCACTGGTTTGACCACGTCTGGCTTTATTGGTATTTAGTTGGAGAAAAAAAAAATACAAGTCATTTCAAACAAAGAAGACTTCCACATCATAGATTAAGCTATTATCTTAAATGGGGGAGTAAAACTTTACATATAACTTAGTATACTCAATTATGAATAGTATAGCCAATTCAAAAGTGTTTAATAGAACTAAAAATCTTGAAAGTTAAAACAGCAGAATTGGGAAAGAGAGTAGTTAGAATTAGGGGAAATGCCTAATTCTTAGAGAAAGTATTGGCATTAATATAATGTAAGATTAGACTCCAGCTCATATAATTAATAAAATTTCCAAATGTCATTATTTAACGTTAAAAAATGAAAATATGCAGAAAAAATAAATATAAATATTTATAAGAAGGCAATGGCACCCCACTCCAGTACTCTTACCTGGAAAATCCCATGGACGGAGGAGCCTGGTGGGCTGCAGTCAATGGGGTCGCTAAGTGTCGGAGATGACTGAGCGACTTCACTTTCACTTTTCACTTTCATGCATTGGAGCAGGAAATGGCAACTCACTCCAGTGTACTTGCCTGGAGAATCCCAGGGACGGGGTAGCCTGGTGGGCTGCCGTCTATGGGGTCGCACGGAGTCGGACACGACTGAAGCAACTTAGCAGCAGTAGCAGCAGGGTAAAGAAAGCATAAAGGTAAAGGTTAATAAAATTAATGAAAATTACCTACATTTTCTAGGTTAAAAAAGTGGTTATATTTCCAAAGAAGACACACAAATGACCAATAAGTAAGAAAGGTGCTCATTGTCACGCATCATTAGGGAAATGCAAATCAGAACCACAGTTAGATAATGCCTCGTACATATAGTGGTGGTGGTTTAGCTGCTAAGTCGTGTCGGACTCTTGTGACCCTATGGACTGTGGCTCGGCCAGGTTCCTCTCTCCATGTTCTTCCCAGGCAAGAACACTGGAGTGGGTGGCCATTCCCTTCTCCAGGGGATTATCCCGACCTAGGGGTTGAAACCAGGTCTCCTGCATTGCAGGCAGATTCTTCACCGACTGAGCCCACCAGGGAGGCCTGATATCTATTAGAATGGCTCCTATTAAAAAGACAAGAATTAACAAGTATTGGTGAGGATGTAAAGAAAAGGGAACCCTTGTGCACTGTTGATGGAAATGTAGATGGGTCCAGCCACCATGGAAAACAGCATGGAGGCATGGAGGTTCTTTAAAAAGTCAGCAATCCCATTTCTGGGTGTATATCAAAAGAAAATGAAATTCCTATTTTGAAGAAGTAGCTGTACACCTAAGTTCAGCAGAGTTATTTACAATAGCCAAGTTATGGAAATAATAAACTAAATGTGTATTGACAGATGAATGGGTAAATAAAATGAACTATATGTACATACAATGTAATACTGTTCAGCCTTAAAAAAAAAAAAAAAAGAAAATCCTGTGGACTGAACTGGATGGTATTATATCAAGCAAAATAAGCAGATTCTGAAGACAAATACTGCCTGACCTCATTTATCTGTGATAGCTACATACAGACTGAACTCATAGTAGCAGAGTAGAAAGGGGGTTTCCAGGTGCTGAGGGAAAAGCAAATGGAGATTACTGTTTAATGGATACAAAGTTTCAGTTTTGCAAAATGAAAGAAAAGAGCTCTGGAGATGGATGGTGGTGATGGCTGAACAACAGTATGAATATACTTAATATCACTGAACTGTATACTTTAAAATGATTAAAATAGAACATTTTGTGTGTGCTATTTTACCACATATTTTACCACATATTTTTGTGTGTGCTATTTTACCACATATTTTACCACAATAAGAAAAATTTGGTTAAACTTTAAATATCTGCAAAAAATAAAGAACATTTGCAACCTGTTTGACTTTTTAGAAATTAATGAGGAAAAGAAATGCATCCAAATGCAAAAAAAAAAAAAAAAAAAGTAAATAGGGCTAAAACAAAAATATCACATTTGTTTAATAAAAAGAGTAATATAAGGAATTAATGATCTGAAAAACTGAACTCATTAGGCAAAAAGAAGCTCCAATTAAAATATAATGCCCATTGAAATAGTTGATTTATTTCATTAGTAAGATAGCAAGTTTTAAATTTTTGAAGGAAAAATTGGGATATTTAAAATATTTACACTAAAATATAGAAGAATGCAAACTATGCTGTCAATATGAGTAATCTGGGTGGAGAGGAAAGAATGTTGATGCAGGAAAGAAGAAGCCAAACAAAAAGGGAAAAAAGGGTGATTAATGGGTGTGTGTGTGTGTGTGTGTGTGTGTCTGTATGTGCCTGTATATAACATATGTGTGTTTATATGTTTATACTGTCCTTCTATATCCACTAGGGATTGGATCCAGGACCCACACCTGGGATACCAAAATCTGAAGATGCTCAATCCCTAAGTCTCTCATATAAAATGGCATAATATTTGCCATTCTCCATATATATGTTAGGAGAAGGAAATGCCAACCCACTCCAGTATTCTTCCCTAGAGACTCCCATGGACAGAGGAGCCTGGCGGGCTACAGTCCATGGGGTCACAGAGTTGGACACAACTGAGTGACTGACAACAACAACATATATATGTTAAGTTGTCTCTAGATTAGTAACGCTGTGTAAAATACTGAAATACAATGTAGATAGTTGCCCATGTGTGTGCGTAAAATTCAAGTTTTGCTGTTTGGAAATTTCTGGATTTTTTCAAGTGTTTTATATCTGTAGTGGGTTGGATCCAGGGATGCAGAATCTATGAGTATGGAGGGCCGACTGTATACATATATACATATATATTTGTATATGTATGTGTGTATATGTAAGGGAATAAGGAAGAAGGATTGAGAGAGTTGGCTAAAAACTTGAAAAGATTAAGTTTGATTTCTATCTCATATAAAAGACATTTAAAAAAGTTCCCCCACATCTTTTTGACCTCAACTTTTCATTTCTAAGAAAATAATCAGAGATGCAAATGAATATTTATTACAAGGATATTTATTTTAGTCTTATCTATCCTAATAAAAACTAAATAAAATAAACATACAACATGATGGCTTACAGTTAAATAAAATACTATATTTACCTCTAGATGACAGATTACTACCCAGCCACTAAAAAATCTTGATTTAAACATTATTCAAGTCCATGGGGAAGTGCTGACCACATGAGTGTTTAAAATAGAGCTCAAAACTCTACCTACTATTGTTCCAATTTTAGTTTAAAAATCTATACATTGAAATATAAGAAAAGAACCCATATGGGGAAAGAATCTAAACAGAGACATGTATAACTGAGCCACTTTGCTGTACAGGAGAAACTAACACAACATTATCAATCAGCTATTATAAAATTTAAAAAAATAAATCTAGGAAAAAAGGGAATCAAATCTAACAAGATGTGTTTAAGAGGCGAATTCAAAATTATTTCTGTTTCTTCTATACATATAATATATACATACATTCTTTCTTTACAAAACTACAGAGGCTGTGTGCTCTTTTTTTTAATTCTCAAAGAGAACTGAAGGCTAATTATGAAAAAAAGAAAAGGAAAATAAGCCAGGCAGAGTTCCTTTAGTTTGCAAGGAAAACTCTCTTCACTGAGGTTTTTCAGTTAAAGTCCCCATGACTCATGTCTGGGGACTTTGGGACTAAAATTATGTCCTGGATTTCATGTGGCAGAGAAAGTTCATTTGTTTTCTCTTGGAGTTGAATAATCCCAACTCAGATTTCATCTATCATTACACCTTGGAGTTTCTGATTAAGCAATTATTTCTCATCTTATTCTTGCCTTTGCCTTACTAAATTTTCATTCAATGCCTTGAACCAGCAGCTTCTGTTGTTCTGTGTCCTGCTCACATCATTCCAGCTTTCTCCATTAAATGGCACTGCCATTTAGAAATTTTATTTTTATGTTATGCTCTTTGGAAGGCTCAGAACATTTTGTATAGGAGCAATTAAAAAATAAAGGTCCACATTCCCCCTTGGGTAATAAATCATTCACAGACTAATGTTTTCCTTTTAAGTGAGTTCATTGGCTGGATTTAATATCTCACATTCAGCTTCTGCTTTATGAAGGCTTAACTGCATGTGTGTCATAAATGGAGTTTATAATTTATACTGAAGTTATTTCTGGGAAAATTTAGGATAGCTTATGATAAAATATGCATGCATTTATTTATTTATACACACACATGTGCTCAAATGAATATGCTTTCTCCTTGGGGATGATATCACCACCAATGGGATAAAAATTGGGGCTTGGTGCTTGGGGGGAGGTCAAAAGATCTTAGATACTATAATCTGTGGCCCTCCAAAGCTCCCCTCTATCCAACACAGTCTTATTCTTTAGTATTTAATTTCTGTCATTACAAGGAAATTAAGTTTAAATGAATATCATCAATAAATATGTAATTAAAATTTAAGTTCAATGTATTTTTCCCCTTCAGTGTGGGCAAAAATGGAAAAAGACTACTGTAATGGAATAACAAGATGAGAAAAGAAAAATGAAAGCTAGGGTACACAGATGGAGATGTGTATAGTCATGACCTTCAGGCAATGGGACATTAAAAAGTGCAGGATAAGGGATGGACAAAACTGCAATGTACCCCCCATGTTCATAGCAGCCTAGACGTGGACACAACCTAAATGCCCATTGACAGAGGCGTGGATAAGGAAGACGTGGTAATATACACAATGGAATGTTACCCAGCCATCAAAAAGAATGAAATAATGCCATTTGCAACAACATGGATACATCTAAGGATTATCATTCTAAGTGAAGTCAGTCAGGCAGAGAAAGACAAATACCTTATGATATCATTTATATGTGGAATATAAAACAGGACACAAAAGAACTTGTCTATGAAACAGCAATAGACTCCCAGACATAGAGATCAGACAGAGGGGGCTGAGGGAGGAAATGGAGTGGGAGTTTGGGATTAGCATATGCAAACTATTATATACAAGATGCATAAACAAGAAGGTCCTACTGTATAGCACAGGGAATGATAGTCAATATCCTATAACAAACCATAATGGAAAAAATATTTAAACTAATGTAAAAAATATACAGAACAGGAGACACAGGTGGGGTAGAATGCTGGAGAACCTGGAGTCCTGTTTTTCTGGTTCACATAAGAGCATGGACTGGCCCTATGACCTGCCCATGGAATCCACGTTCTATCTGCCTCTGTGATGTTTTATCCACTGATCACACAGATGTGTGAATTCCAAGCTGTGATTTCTTAAGCATGCTCTGTCCACAGTATAATATCCTTCATGTATAAACGTTCTCACAGCAATTGCTTTGGATCAAAGAGTTTTGGGGAGTGTTTCTTCTGACATGGTCAGTTTTCTTTTTATGATATGATTTATTTATTGAAGTATAGCTGATTTAAAATGTTGTGCCAATCTTTGCTGTACAGTAAAGTGACTCAGTTATACACATAGCTCAGATGGTAAAGAATCTGTCTGCAATGCAGGAAACCCAGGTTCAATCACCGGGTTGGGAAGATCCCCTGGAGAAGGGCATGGCAACCCACACCAGTATTCTTGCCTGGAGAACCCCACAGACAGAGGACTGTGGTGGGCTACAGTCCATGGGGTCTCAAAGAGTCAGACATGACTGAGCGATGAACACTACTACTATTAGAAATTCTTTTATTTACTTATTTATATATTTTTTCTTGGCCATATCTCATGGCATGTGGAACTTCCCCAACCAGGACTCAAACTCGTGCCCCCTGCAGTAGAAGCACAGAGTCTTCACCACCAGGGAAATCCCTGATATTGCCAGTTGATGAGGTGAACATGAGGACAATTTCAGGTGACTCTGTTAATAAAGTAACTGCCTTATTTGCAAAACTGCCCCGAACTGTCATACTTTCCTCCACAGAAGTCTTGCCTCTTGTCAAACTCCCCTCATGTTCTTCCCCAACCATCAGTCAAAACGGAGTTCCCCAGACCCAGCCTGTGTGTGCCTGCATACACACCTTCGTCCTGTCTGTCCCTTTAATTTTCCTAACGCATCCTCTTCCCATCACTCTCTTGTGAAATTCTACCCAATCTCTGAGATCCAACTCAAATGTCGCCTCCTACAGGAATCCTTTCAGCTTCCCCTACCCTGTCACCACTTTGCAGTTCATATCTCTGCTCTCTGTGCTTCTGCTGTTCTATCATTGCACCGATCACATGCTGTTTATCTTAGGCTGTGTCAGAACATCTCTCCCATTTAGTACAACTTCTTTGCTGCTGCTACTGCTAAGTCGCTTCAGTCATGTCTGACTTTGTGCGACCCCATAGACGGCAGCCCAACAGGCTCCCCCGTCCCTGGGATTCTCCAGGCAAGAATACTGGAGTGGGTTGCCTTTTCCTTCTCCAATGCATGAAAGTGAAAAGTGAAAGTGAAGTTGCTCAGTCATGTCCAACTCTTTACGGGAAGGCTAACTTCTGTCCCTTTGAGTTTTGTTTTGTTTTATTGGGGTATAGTTGCTTTACGAGGAGAAGGCAGTGGCACCCCACTCGAGTACTCTTGCCTGGAAAATCCCATGAACAGAGGAGCCTGGTGGGCTGCAGTCCATGGGGTCGCTAAGAGTCGGACACGACTAAAGTGATGCAACAGCAGTTGCTTTACGATGTTGTGTTAGTTTCTGCTGTACAACGAAGTGAATCAGCCACATGTATACATACATCCCTTCCCTCTTGAGGCTCCCTCCCACCCCACCCCCATTCCACTCCTCCAGGACATCACAGAGCACCAAGCTCAGCTCCCGGTGCTGTACCGCAGATTCCCGCTAGCTATCTATTTTACACGTGGGCTTCCCCAGTGAACTCAGGGGGTAAGGAATCTGCCTGCAACGCAGGAGACAGAGGTTCAATCCCTGTGTTGGGAAGGTCCCCTGGAGGAGCGCATGGCAACCCTCTCCAGTACTCTTGCTTGGAGAATCCCATGAACAGAGGAGCCTGGTGGGCTACAGTCCATGGGGTTGCAAAGAGCTGGACACGACTGAGCGTGAGCACAGCCAGGAGAGTGTATATATGTCCATCCCAATCTCCTACTTCATCTCACCTCTTTCCCCACTTCCCTGTCCAACATCCATTCGCTACATTTGTGTCCTTACCCCTGCCCTGCAAATAGGTTCACCTGTACCATTTTTCCTAGATTCCACATGTATGTGTTAATATATGATATTTTTCTCTTTCTGACTTACTTTACTCTGTATGCCAGACTCTATGTCCATCCACGTCTTTACAAATGACCCAATTTCATTCCTTTTAATGGCTGAATAAAATTCCATTGTATATATGCACCACATTGAGTCATGGACTAAAAAAAAAAAAAAAAGCATTTATTAAAGGAATTCCCTGACAGTTCAGTGGTTAGGACGCCATGCTTCCACCGCAGGGGGCACAGATTTGATCCCCGGTGGGGGAACCCGCATGTAGTGGGATTTGACCAAAAAAAAAAAAAATGCTGTAAATTTAGGTGCTTTTCCAAAAAATTATTTTAAAAATTTATTAAATTGATCAGCCATTGTATTTTCTTTAAAAGAAATAAAATGTTTCTAAAATGTTTAAAATAGAAAAAAAAAATCATAAAAAGAGTCTCTTCTATCAAAGCAGTTCCTCTAGGTCTTGAGATTATGAGCATCTTGACATGTGCTTTTCAGTAAATTTTCACCTAGGCAACTATGAAACTGTACTTTTTTCCAAATCAAAAATGAAGACAATTGGGTTTTGTTTTCTTAGAAAAGGCAGGTAGGCCTTACACTAAGATGGAAAACTCCGGGTTAGACCAGAATACAATCGGTTTCCGTCTCTGGGATCACCTCTGTGTGGTTGACGGTGCCTATGCAGTGGGAGGTTTGGGGAAGACTTGGCACTTCGCGGAGAGGCGGGCTTAGGCAGACAGCCGCTGTTTGATTACACGTGGCTGTCTTGGGGCAGAACCGCAGCAGGAGCTTTGATTGCTCACCGGAAGTAGCAACCGGGCTCCACGCACCGCTCACCCTCCTAGCATGGGTGGATCATGGCTTCATGGAGAAGGCAGCAGCCTTGCCTGGAAATAAGTGTGTCATCTGCAACCAGCCTGCTGGGAAGCAAAACTGGTGAGGGGGCCTGGGTTTTGTGATAGTTTCAATCAATTCTTTTAACCCTCAATGATACCATGAGATAACGTTTTTATTACTGCTTATAGAGGTGAAAATCTTTTTTATAAACCTCTAAAGCTCACCCCAGTGTGCTCTGGAGGCGCCCAGCTGATGTAAATAAATCCACTTCCAGCAGTAAAGAATCCCACGGGCCTACTGAGTATGTGTGGCTTCAGATTGCCCGAAGAAAGTTCAATTGATTCAGGCGGGGCAAGCGAACCCGGACATCCACATACAATAAACACTGGCTTTCTGGGATTTTAATGTTTATTTTCTCAAAGGAAAAAAGGCATCTTGAGTGTAAAGAAGTGATCTCTCCTTTCCCACTGGCAAGTTGGGCAAGTAACCAGCAATGAAGGTCTGTGGCTTTGAACCTTAACGCTGATGGTGGTGCTAGCGGGAGAGAACTCACCTGCCAGTACAGGAGACATAAGAGGTGCAGGTTCAATCCCTGGGTTGGGAAGATTCCCTGGAGGAGGAAATGGCAACCCATTCCTATACTCTTGCCTGGAGAATCCCCATCAGCAGATGAGCCCGGTGGGCTACAGTTCACAGGGTGGGAAATACTCGGACATAACTGAAGCAACTGAGCAGGCATGCACTGATTAAGGCTGAATGTCTATCTTGTCTTTCAATAGAAACTGGCCCGGGCAACTTGTAGGGGTGATGAAAATGTGTATTTGGATTATGGTGGTGATTATGTGACTCTATATATTTTCTAAATTCATCGAACGTATAACTTAAAGTAGGTGAGTTCTACTATACATAAATTATTCTTCAATAAGGCTGCTAAAAATAAAAGCAGAGAAAGATTGAATTGCTTAACAGATTTGAGTATTGCAGAGAGCTTGTCTCGGTGGCTGGAGAGCATCAGATCCTAAATTAACTGCACGTGTGTCTTCTGTGGTCAGGACTCAGAAGTCTGCATCCTGGCCTCCTCAAACCTGGACAGTTCATGATAGAAGGCAGTGTGGTTGCATGGGTTCTGGTGGTTGCTTTTAAAATTCTGTCGATGAGATTTTATATATTTAAAATTAGAGATACCAAGGGAACATTTCATGCAAAGATGGGCTCGATAAAGGACAGAAATGGTATGGACCTAACAGAAGCAGAAGATATTAAGAAGAGGTGGCAGGAATACACAGAAGAACTGTACAAAAAAGATCTTCATGACCCAGATAATCATGATGGTGTGATCACTCACCTAGAGCCAGACATCCTGGAATGTGAAGTCAAGTGGGCCTTAGGAAGCATCACTACGAACAAAGCTAGTGGAGGTGATGGAATTCCAGTTGAGCTATTTCAAATCCTGAAAGATGATGCTGTAAAAGAAAGTGTTGCACTCAATATGCCAGCAAATTTGGAAAACTCAGCAGTGGCCACAGGACTGGAAAAAGTCAGTTTTCATTCCAATCCCAAAGAAAGGCAATGCTGAAGAATGCTCAAACTACCGAACAATTGCACTCATCTCACACGCTAGTAAAGTAATGCTTAAAATTCTCCAAGCCAGGCTTCAACAATACGTGAACCGTGAACTTCCAGATGTTCAAGCTTGTTTTAGAAAATGCAGAGGAACCAGAGATCAGATTGCCAACATCCGCTGGATCATAGGAAAAGCAAGAAAGTTCCAGGAAAACATCTATTTCTGCTTTATTGACTATGCCAAAGCCTTTGACTGTGTGGATCACAATAAACTATGGAAAATTCTTCAAGAGATGGGAATACCAGACCACCTGACCTGCCTCTTGAGAAACCTATATGCAGGTCAGGAAACAACAGTTAGAACTGGACATGAAACAACAGACTGGTCCCAAATAGAAAAAGGAGTACATCAAGGCTGTATATTGTCACCCTATTTATTTAACTTATATGCATAGTACATCATGAGAAATGCTGGGCTGGAGGAAGCACAAGCTGGAATCAAGATTGCCAGAGAAACATCAATAACTTCAGATATGCAGATGACACAATCCTTATGGCAGAACGTGAAGAAGAACTAAAGGGCCTCTTGATGAAAGTGAAAGAGGAGAGTGAAAAAGTTTACTTAAAGCTCAACATTCAGGAAACTAAGATCATGGCATTTGGTCCCATCACTTCATGGGAAATAGATGGGGAAACAGTGGAAACAGTGACAGACTTCATTTTTTTGGACTCCAAAATCACTGCAGATGGTGATTGCAGCCATGAAATTAAAAGATGCTTACACCTTGCAAGGAAAGTTATGACCAACCTAGACAGTATATTGAAAAGCAGAGACATTACTTTGTCAACAAAGGTCTGTTTAGTCAAGGCTATGGTTTTTTCCAGTGGTCATGTATGAATGTGAGAGTTGGACTATAAAGAAAGCTGAGCGCTGAAGAATTGATGCCTTTGAACTGTGTTGTTGGAGAAGACTCTTGAGAGTCCCTTGGACTGCAAGGAGATCCAACCAGTCCATCCTAAAGGAGATCAGTCCTGGGTGTTCTTTGGTAGGACTGATATTGAAGCTGAAACTCCAGTACTTTGGCCACCTGATGTGAAGAGCTGACTCATTTGAAAAGACCCTGATGCTGGAAAACATTGAGAGCAGGAGAAGGGGACGACAGAGGATGAGATGGTTGGATGGCATCACTGACTCAATGGTCATGGGTTTGGGTGGACTCCGGGAGTTGGTGATGGACAGGGAGGCCTGGCATGCTGCTGTTCAGGGGGTCGCAAAGAGTCAGACACGACTGAGCAACTGAACTGAACTGAACTGAACTGAACTGAAAGGGGTGACAATTATGATTTTATTCTGGGAGTTAACTAAGGAATCAGTTATATTTCCACCCAGCAAGTTATTTCTGAGAGATTGAGAAGGAATCAGTAACAGTTGCAGATGGGCCAGAAATGTCAGAGATTATCGATGCCATAGGAGAAATCAGCATCTTTGTGTTTGAGACTGTTTAACCCTTTTTCCATATCTCTGTCTTTTCTTCTTTTTTTCTGCATAAAGTACAACATGATTATATCTTCATACACAACCAAAATACAAAACATCATAGTAAATTGATGGCAATAAACCATGGCCCCTCATTTGCATGGCGTGACAAATGGTTCATAACCTTAGTCATAAATGAGTTCTTAGAAACCGGTGGCAAGGATTTCTCTCGTGGTTCAGTGGTTAAGACTGCAATTTTCCACTGAAGGGGGCATGAGTTCAATCCTTGGTTGGGGAACTAAGATTCCTACATGCCACAGGGCACAACTGAAAAAAGAAACCAGTAACAAAAACACTGATATTCCAAAAGAAATGAAAAAGAAAATGAAATAACACAAATGACTAGTAAGGATTAAACATATACGAAGATGACTGAGCTGCACAATAGCAGAAGAAAAGCAATTTCTGTGTAATATCATATTACCAAAGATTAAAAATCTAACATTTGTACAGTTTTAGGAAACAGATCCACATAAACAAATGTGGGGGGACAAGACTGATGAGGTCACATCTATATAGGGGGAATTATATCATTTAGACTCAAAACATAAACTTTGGACATTCTTATCTTGGCAGCTCCCACTCATTAGAATATAACTCTTTTCTTTTTTTTATTGAGATGTTATCAGCATACAACATTATATTAATTTCAGGTTATAATATCATGATTCAAATGTGTATGTATTGCAAAATGATCACCACAGTAAGTCTAGTTAATATTCATCACCTTAGTTAAAATATTTTTTCTTATGATGAGAACTTTTAAGACTGGCTCTCTTAACTTCCAAATATGCAATAGAGTATTATTAACTAGTCGCCATGCCCTACATCACATCCCCAGGCCTAATTTATTATGTAACTGGAAGTTTGAACCTTTTGACCCCTGGACCCATTTCATTCCTGCACGCCCCCCACCCCACAACCTTGCCCTTGGCAACCACCAATCTGTTCTTTGTATTTATGAGTTGAGTTTGAGTTTGATCTCATTTTTCTGAATAATAAATTTAAACGATTATAATGTCTTTATGATATTGTAAATCTAAAGGTTAATGGAACATTTTTCCATTCCCCAAAGCTATTTCAGTGGTGAACAAGACCTCAGCAGATTCCCAGAGAGGGGTGAACTATTTATGTTTTGATCTTTATCCCTCAGTGACACATCAACTTTTTAAAAAGCAAGCTTGGCTCTCAGTGAGAGGTGATACAGCTCCCTCTAGACAACTATTTTTTTCTTCCAAACAACATGGCCACAAAGCAGCATCTGAGGATTTGTAAGTAGAAGCCTTCATGATGCTCCTTAAATTGTTTGATTTGCCAAAGCAAAACTACTCTTTCCAACATTTAAAAATAAGTACAAATATATCTGTGGAGAGGGTTGTATATGCAGTTAGAACATGAATTCTTAAAACCATTTCCATCTATTAATACATAATCAGAATGACTGAAATATTTAAGACAAGACATTTACTGCCAATATCATACCCTCTGAGCTGGACTGCTGTGTGACTGAGTTTTCCTAGACAGACTCTTCCCGCATATCCTCTGCTTTAGCTCCTCTCTGAAGTACTTAGATAATAGTATCTGATGCACACTTTTTGAATTATTTTACAGATGTGAAACTCCCCACAACATAGAAGATGTTAACTGCCTGATGAGCATGAGTGCATAGTCTCCTGGAGCCTAGGATCCCTGATGTTGACCCCTGTGACACTGCCTTATGACCTCACCATCAACCAATCAGAGAATCGTGCGTGACCTGATCTCATACCCTGCAACCCTACTGCCTCATGCTCAGGCTGTTCAGTCATGTCTGACTCTGCGAACCCCATGGACTGTAGCCTGCCAGGCTTCTCTGTCCATGACATTTTCCAGGCAAGAATACTGGAGTGGGTTGCCATTTCCTCCTTCAGGGGCTCTTCCCAACCCAGGGATCAAACCCGAGTTTCTTGTGTCTCCTGCATTGGCAGGCAGATTCTTTACCACCGCGCCACCTAGGAAGCCTTTAAAATGCTTTGCTGAAACCCCTCGAGAAATTTCGGGCTTTTCCCACACAAGTCACTTGTCTCATTGCTTGGTCCTGCAATAAACCTTCCTCTGCTCCAAACTCTGACATTTTGTTATTGTTTGACCGCCCTGTATGTTGGGCATGTGAACTTGCATTTGGTAACACTTTAATGCCTGTGAACTCTGCCTTATGTTGTATAAAACTTCACAATAGTAGAGTGTGTCCACCTGGGCTTGGAGTCTGGAAAGAGAAACACCAATTTCCAGATCACCATGCATTTGGCTGTCTTGTTTATCTAGACATTAATCTGCTCTTTTTGTAGAAGTTGCATAAGTATGAAGGTGCTAGGCATAGCCAAGGCAATAAGAGACAGGTTAAAAAAAAAAACAAAAACTGAAAGTTAAGTACAGAAGTAAGAACATACACTTCTGACTCAATGGGCATGAGTTTGAGCAGGCTCCAGAAGATGGTGAGGGACAGGGGAGCCTGGCGTGCTACAGTCCATGGGTTCCAAAGTGTCAGACACGACTGAGTGACTGAACAACAAAAGAACATACATACATAGAACATTTAAGTATTGCTGCAATCAAGCCTGACTTTCCAAGTCACTCTGGGTTCTCACAGCACTTGCAGGGCCCAGACAAAGGCATCAATAGAAGCTACATCCCAGGTGACTAGAACATTTAGAATGAAGTCAGCAAATTAGGGACTCCCAGGTTGCTCAGTGGTAAAGAACCCACCTGCCAATGCAGGAGAGGTAAGAGATGTGGGATCGATTCCTAGGTCAGGAAGATCCCTTGGAAGAGGGCATGGCAACCCACTCCAGTATTCTTGCCTGGAGAATCCCATGGACAGAGGAACCTGGTGGGCTACAGTCCATGGGGTCACAAGAGTCAGACATGACTGAGCTTGCACACACAACACAGCAAACTTACCTAAAAGACATTTTCTCATTCTGTGTCACCACATACACCTTCACAGTGATCTGAAGACCAGGTGCGTCCTGAGGATGCTTCGTGTCCTGGGCTAGAAGATGATGCACTGGAAAAACTGGCCCCTTCCTGCACCTTTCTCTTCCCACCTTTTGTTCCACTCAGCCCTACAAGGTCCTTACATGGAGATGTGGACTCACTGCCTAGGTAATACAACCATGCTACATCAGCATCCTCTCGCACAGACTTGCCCCTGGGCCTGGGCAGGTGTAGGGGTGCACACCAGTGATGCAGTGCTCTTTCGGGATGGTGGACCCAGGATAGAGACCCTTGCAGGTACCATCACCCCTATGGGATGGGGACATTGTGCAGAGAATTTCCAAATTTTAAATACATAGAACATATTCTGGGTGGGGGATGGCATGGGGTCCCAGAGGGCAAGCCTCACTGGCCCTGCAGACTCCTCATTCCGTAGAAGAGACATGATTAGAGTGAAAGGGCTTCTATACTTTAAGGCCCAGGTTAGGGGCTCCTCTTACCTGGAACTAAAGGTGGTCTCAGAGACCAACAAAGATTCTGCAGTCTACCCTATGTAGACCTTGTAAACACAGAGACAAAAGATGAGTGGGAAGTGGCACCTAATTCATTAAAAAGCCCCAGAAGGCAGAAAAGACTAGCAGTCAGAAGTAAGAGCTGGTAACAGCACAGGCACTGGGCTTTCTTAAATGCTGCATGCGGGTTTCTCCCAGAGGATCAAGAATGAAAAGTGGGTCCTCAACCACCCTTTTAGAAAGAGCAGATGGAGTCCAGCACTAGGAAGTTGTTCTATAAAAGCCAGGAAGACGCTGGGAATTCCCTGGTGTCCAGTGGTTAGGATTCTGGGCTCTCACTGCCAAAGGTATGGGTTCAATCCCTGGTGAGGAAATTAAGACCCCATAAACCATAGAGCATGGTCAAAAAAAAAAAAGGTGCTGGGAAGATACTGAATCTAAAGATGAAGCATTCACTCACGTACAAATGTGAGAGATATTCACTAAGGCCCTTCTGTGTGCTTGGCAGTGTCTTGGCTGTTGACAAAACCTAGGTGAGCAAGACAGGCAAGTTTCCTGCTCTCAGTTTAGTTCAGTTCACTTCAGTCACTCAGTCATGTCCGACTCTTTGTGACCCCATGAATCACAGCACGCCAGGCCTCCCTGTCCATCACCAACTCCCGGAGTTCACCCAAATTCATGTCCATCGAGTTGGTGATGCCATCCAGCCATCTCATCCTCTGTGGTCCTCTTCTCTTCCTGCCTCCAGTCCCTCCCGGCATCAGAGTCTTTTCCAATGAGTCAACTCTTCACATGAGGTGGCCAAAGTACTGGAGTTTCCGCTTTAGCATCAGTCCTTCCAATGAACACCCGGGACTGATCTCCTTTAGAATGGACTGATTGGATCTCTGTGCCGTCCAAGGGACTCTCAAGAGTCTTCTCCAACACTACAGTTCAAAAGCATCAATTCTTTGGCGCTCAGCTTTCTTCACAGTGCAAGTTTCACATCCATACATGACCACTGGAAAAACCATAGCCTTGACTAGATGGACCTTTGTTGGCAAAGTAATGTCTCTGCTTTTGAATATACTATCTGTGTTGGTCATAACTTTCCTTCCAAGGAGTAAACGTCTTTTAATTTCATGGCTGCAATCACCATCTGCAGTGATTTTGGAGCGGCTGGTGCCTAAATTCCAGTGGGAGAGAAGAACACAGGAATAAAGGGATCCACTCCTGTCTGTAGCAGATTCCCTGAGGAAAATGGAATGGGGAGTCATATGAGTGAAGTTAGTCAGAAAGAGAAAGACAAATATATTAATACGTTTATGTGGAATCTAGAAAAGTGGTAAAGATGATCTTGTTTGCAAAGCAGAAGTAGAAACACAGATATAGAGAACGAACATATGGACATCGAAGGGGAAAGGAGGATGGGAGGAATTGGGAGATGGGGACGGACACATACACTATTGATACTATTTGTAAAATAGACAACTAATGAGAACCTACTGTATATCTCAGGGAGCTCTACTCAGTGCTCTGTGGTGACCTATGGGAAGGAAATCCAGAAGAGAGGGGATGTATGTGTACATACAGCTGATTCAGTTTGCTGTACAGCAGAAACTAACATAACACTGTAAAGTGGCTATACTCCAATAAAAATTAATTTTAAAAAGAAAGAAAGAAAAGCGAATGAGGAGGCTATGTGTATGTGTGTGTGTGTGAGAGTGTGTGTTGAAGGGTGTGTGGAGGGGTGGCTGCCTCGGCTAGAGGGTCAGAGATGACCGAGTGACAAAGCCAGAGAGCTCAGTGACCAGTAGTGACGCATGCTGCCAAAGGGGTGGTTGGACTCTCAGGCAGATCTGCTCTCCTGTGGGGTGATGCTGAGTCTGAGAGGCGCAGAGGTTCTATTTTTCTTGGAAACGCCAGTGGCCGTCTAATCAGTCACGTGTCCTGGGATAAATCCATGCATCTCTCCCTGCCTCATTAATGGATTTATGAATTTTTGTGAGCCCTAAATAGGATCAGACAAACAAAGTAAAGAAGCCTGGTGCACGTTGCCAGTGTAGACAGCAGTCAGTACTACACCATGATAATTCCCCATAGTTCTGATACACCTTGATTGCCAATGATTTTCTCACACAGAGTGTGATGAGGCTCAGTTCCTAGAGAAGTGAGCACAGCTGTAAGATGAAGAATACAAATTTGTTGGATGGAGAATGTCCACTGAGGCTGCCAGATGACAAGTGATGGCAGTCAGTGAGGGAGGGGGTCAGGGAGAGGGCATGAAAACACAGCCTGGCAGTTCATGGGGATTTTTGCAAGCAAATAGTACTTGGCTGGCTTAGGGTCCTGAGAGGCACCCCAGGCTCTGCCACAAGCTGGCTGTGCCACCTTGGGCACATCTTCATCTCCGTGGGCAATGGTTTTCTTAAATTTTTATTTTTTAATCACTTTCAGAATAAAAGAATGAATGGAATCTATTCTCATTTGAATACCACAAGGATAAAGGATCTTGTTAAAAGGTAAAGGTCTAAGGTGGGGACAAGGAAACTGTATTTTTACTAAGCACCCAGATAGTTCTCAGATGTGTCTTCTGAGCCCAGTTTGAAAAACATGGAGCTGGATGACAATCTTGGGTCTTGGGTAACCACTTTATGAAAATCGAACCCAGATTTGTCTCAAGACTCTGCTTATATTATAGGATCAGATGACCCTTACAGATGAGCAGGCTTAAGATCAATTTCTCTAGCTCCCACACAGGCTAGGTGGTTGACTGGATAGAGGAATATTTGCAAACTGCTTTGGGCACCTCAAGAAGGGTGTTGTCTCAATGTGAAAACAGGTAAATGGGTGTTTGCTAGAGCTCTGAAGTCCCCAGAGGATAGGGGAGCTATGGAAAATCAGCGTTGTGTTTTGTATTAAAATTTTTTAACTTGGAGGAAAGCAAACCCTGATGCTTCTGTCGGGCTCCTGGGAATCTGATCTTTCAGTCAGGGTAGGCAGAGACAGCTTCTATCCAGCTCATACTCTCAAAAATGATAATATTGGCTCTGGGAGCAACGGTTTTGGTAAACATGCTTCTCTGCCTCTAATTCAAATGATCCTTTCTGTGTAACAACAAAACAAAAATAAACAAAAACAAAAGACATAACGCAAGCAAGCCAGGCTATCTGGTGTTACTAGGTTCTGAGCTATTGCTTGGTGGTTACCTGACTTGGGCTTTGGGAGACTGAGTTTTTTCATTTACAGCAACATCACCCCTTTCTGGGCTTCCCCAGTGGCTCAGCTGTAAAGAATATGCCTGCCAATGCAGAAGATACAGGTTTGATCCTTGGGTTGGGAAGATCCCCTGGAGGAGGACACGGCAACCCACTCCAGTGTTCTTGCCTGGAAAATTCCACGGACAGAGGAATCTGGAGGGCTACAGTCCAAAGTGTTGCAACAACTGTGTGACTGAGCATGTACGCACACACCCCCGTCTACTAATTTGTGGATGGGAGAGATAATGGCTATGGAACCACATTGGACATGATGGAGGTCTTCACCCCCTTTTTTATCATCCTAACTAACCGCATCTCTCCATACCGAATCTGTGAGGTTGCTCAGAAGCTGGCAAATATTCAAGGATGCTGGGAGAGTTTAGGATGGCTGCAAGTGAGGGCAGGATGGGGGGTTGTCGGGAAGCATTTAACAGGAGGCTTCCTGTGTGCTGTTTTGGGTCTCTCAGGAATTCTCTGCTCCTTATTAATTCCTGAATATTCAGGAATTAAGAGGAGAGGCAAGCCTCTCCGTGGACTGAGGAATCCAGGCATTTCCTTCATTAGTGTTTCTATATGGTGATAAGTACCCTCTTCCTTCTTGTGAACCATATGGTAAAAGTGATTGTTTACAAATCTCTCTCTTTAATATGGATTGCCTATGTTTTCTAAGTCTGGAATTTTAATCTTTATCTTTGCTGAGAATAACTACTTTGTAAGACAGTATATATGCCCACACCATGTTTATTAAAACACCATTGCTCCATCAGAGCTCTGGTCCCCGTGTCTCTCCCTCTCTTTTTTTTCAGGCTGATCCCCTGAAGCGCAGAGGCTCTCTGAGTTCACTTTCCTGCCCGGGTTTCTAAGACCCTCTCGAGAAGGTGCTCTGTGCCTTCACCCCATCGAGAGGGCGCCTGAGGCCTCCATGAACAGAGCAAGCCCCGTGCAGGGGCTTCATTGGCTTTCTGTGTAAACCAAGGAATATCAGCCTCTTTCTCTCCTTTACTTTCTTATTGTCGACTCCAGACCACCAAGTTCTGGTCCATTAAAGGACCTCAGCAGGGGGTCATCAGAGGAAAACACTGTGGCCAAAGCAATTGTGCGGAGGAAAGGGAGCAGAGACTGTGATTATTCCGCCAACAACAGAGGCTATCATCAGACCAGGGTTTCTGAATTGACTCACACCGCAGGGCGTAAAGAAGAAAAGAAACTCTGGAGGCAGACATGTGAAATCTCATCAGATGCTGAATGGGACCAGGAAAACCAAAGATGAGACCCAGGCACAGTTTTTAAGATTTTTTGACGTGGACCATTTTAAAAGTCTTTGTTGACTTTGTTACAATACAGTTTCTGTTTTAGGATTTTGGGGCCTGTGAGGCATTTGATTCCCTGACCAGGGATTGAATCTGAACCCCCAGGTGAAGTCTTAATCCCTGGACCTCCAGGAAAGTCCAGAGCCTCTCATCTATTAAGCCCTCAGTATTAACTCTGCCTCTAAGCTGATGATTTGGTGGCTCAGATGGTAAAGTGTCTGTCTACAATGTGAGAGACCTGGGTTCAATCCCTGGGTTGGGAAGATTCCCTGGAGAAGGAAATGGCAACCCATTCCAGTACTCTTGCCTTGAAAATCCCATGGACAGAGGAGCTTGGTGCAGGCTACTATCCATGGGGTCGCAAAGAGTCAGGCACGACTGAGCGACTTCACTTTCAAGATCACTTGATATGGGCTCCATTTGCAGTCTGCTTTCCACCAGCCTCTCTCTGTTCCAGAAACACTCTGGCTTCCACCCAAACCTAACCTTGAACCTTTCTTCTCCATCTCATCCTCATCGCTGTGACATTTCCCCATCTTTATACTGTAAGGTGTCCTTTTTCTACTTCTGCCCTGCATCCCTCCTCCTCTGCATCTTCAGCCTGGCACCATCTCCCCGGATTCTCAGAACTGCATTGCCTCCTGGGGACCACATTAGATGAGCCAGCATCTCCTCAAATTCAATTCTGAGCTCATACACAAATCCTCCCACTCAAAAAAAAAAAAAAAAAAGCCTCCTAGAGTCTTTCTTCATATACTGTTTGTTTATTTGGCTGGGTCTGGTCTTAGTTGTAGCATGGAGGCTCTCTAGTTGCAGCTTAGTTGCTCTGAGACATGTGGGATCTTAGTCCCCCAACCAGGGATCTTAGTTCCCCAACCCAAACCTGCGTCCCCTGCATGTGCGGCAGATTCTTAACCACTGCACCACAAGGGAGATTCCTCACTAGGTCCTTGTATGGCTCTTTCTTCATTTCCTTTTATCATCCAGACTTCGAACCCTCTTTTACAACTTTTTAATCATTCCTCACCTCTAAAAAGCCAACAATTGGGATTTTTTTCTTTGTCTTAAGAACATTTAATTAATGGGTAAAGAATTTAGATATAATGGTTATTAATCAGTATCAGGCCCATTTGGTATATTCACACAAATTCTACACTAAAGATCTTAATTCTGATTTTAATGTTTATTAGAGTGCTAAATCTTACCTATCACATTTCTTTGATAAAAACATCTAAATAAAATTTTTAATATTTTGAAAGAATAAATTAAGAAATATTTCAATGTAATTAAGATTAATCAATTGTTTAAACATTTTAAATTTCCCTACTTTGACTGTCTCTATGAAGTTCTAGAGATTCCTTAAACCACTATCACTTTTCACACCAACTACAAATTTGGGAATTGTCAAGACCATAGTCAGATTCAGTCATTCACTATACAAGTTCTTGCAGAACTCAGACAAGCCATTATACTTACGGTTGTAGTTGATTACAACAAAACAGGTTAACATCATGCATCAAAGGTGCATGTAGGGCAGGATCCTAGAGGTCCGTTGAAGCTTGGAGCTTTCAGTTGTCTTCTCAAAAATTTGGACTTCTGTTTTAAGACATTAGCCAACTGCGAACTTAAAAGAGTTGCATCTCAGATACTCAACACACTCAAAAAGATGGAACATTTAGGTCTAACTGGGGGACTCATCTTCTGCCCAAGCCAGCCCTTGCATGCCTATGGCAACAATTTTCTGCTCAGAAAAGCATAGGACTGGTCTCACCCCTCCCTCTCTTGCTGGTGTGAGGCTGGTATAGATGAACAGGGGTGTAGACACAACAGGATGGCCATGCACACCCCACGCAGCGTCAGAGAGAGAGCAAGGGCTTTGTGGACACGGCACTCCCTCAGCCCCTTTTGTATCCCCTGAGGTTTCTCCTAGTCTCTCCATTCATTTCTCAGGTCTGTTTTATATGCATGTTTTTTCTGTCATCATCAGGGTTTAGATCCAGGGAAAACTGGCAGACTTAGTTTCCAATGATGTCCAGAAAAAATAAAATGATTAAGAAAGTAGAATATAGTGTAATAAATAAAAGTTTAAAAAATAGTTTTCGAAATTGTCAGAATGAAGAAAACTTAAAATAAATACTATTTCATATAATGAAATTAAAGTCAATATTATTTCTATAAATAGAATTTGGGGGGCTGCTGCATAGCTTGGGGGACCTTAGTTCCCAAATCAGGAATTAAACCCAGGCCACCTGCTGTGGAAGCATGGAGTACTAACCACTGGAAGGCCAGAACATTCCCTATAATTTAAAAATAAAGGAGAAGAATAACCTCCAAGGTAGATAGAAAAAAAGGAAATAATGAAATAAAATTTTAATTTTTTTGTGTGTAGCAGAGTTTTATTAAAGTGAAAAAGGGACAGAGAAATCTTCTGACACAGACATCAGAAGAGGGACGGAGAGTGCCCCCCTTCTAGTCTTATCAAGGCCTTATATACTTTTTCCAGACCTACTCCCGCAACATACACCTTAAAGTAACAAGATTAGAATAAGCAATAGAAAGCTCTTACCAGACCCACTTCCATAATAAACATTTTAAGATGACAGGATTAGTCAGAAGGTTCTTGTTAAGGAAAAACATGTCCTCGAGCAAGATACATTGTTATATTGACTAAAACAAAGCACTGTAGAAAAGAACCTTTGTCTTTTTCTCCTTGAGAGCCCCAGACCTCCTCCCCTTCCTCCTCCCCCCGCTCCTCCTCCTCTCCCTCCTCCTCCCCCCCCTCCTCCTGGACTTCTTATCAACCTACCTAGAAATTGACTCTCTCATTCCCCCCTTTTCTTTGAGAAGAATTATGTTGCCAAGGGAAAGGGGCATCATTTTCATTCCGTAACTACTTCCTGCTGTTGTGGGGCAGCATCCCTAAATTGTTGAGGCAACATATTCTCCTAACCCTCATATTGAGGGTCTCTGATCCAGGGGGCCCCAAGTAACAGTTGGAGGAGGCTGTGGCACTCAAAGGAGCTTGGACAACCATTTGTAACTCAAAAGCTTTCAGAAGGTTAGAAACAAACCCTGCTTTACAGTTACAGATGTAAGGCAAAATGGACTGTAGCCTACCATGCTCCTCCATCCATGGGATTTTCCAGGCAAGAGTACTGGAGTGGATTGCCATTTCCTTCTCCAGAGGACCTTCCCGACCCAGGGATCGAACCTGGGTCTCCTGCATTGTAGGCAGACGCTTTACCATCTGAGCCACAAGGGAAGTCCTAAAATAGGCATTAAACCAAGTTAAAACCTAATCAAAATTAAAAGTGACATTATGTCCATAGTTAAGGTACAATATGTTATACTAGTCCATCTTAGGATCGTGAGATGTCATCTCAGAGTTGAAAAAAGTCCTTTCCTTGAAGTGGAGAAATCCACCGTGGGAAGCCTTCAATTGATGAGGAGGGTAGTGCTCCGCAGACCCAGAAATTATGTCGATTGTGGAATGCGGCATAGGAATGAGCCCAGGACAGAAAGGTGTTGTCTTGAGGGTCAAACGACAGGCTCAGGACTTTTGGAGTCAGCAGAAGCAAGCCCACACAGATTCTTAGGCCCATCTTTTTTCCTGGCTCAAACAGCAGCTTGTTTGACTCAAAGGCTGGGCCAGGAGTTAACCTTCCGATAATGCCTACTGAAAAGCTAAAAGCTTAATCACATAGTTAATTTTAAGGCTTCAGGATCTATGACAATATCTGTGCACGAAAATGGTCTGTCATAGAGACAGTCCCTTCTTTTGCAGCGGGGACAGTTTGAGCCCTCATTAAAGCTATCGGTAGAACTGAAAACCAACCGTCTTGTGTTTCCTGAGTTAGCTTACATGGCTGGCTTTTAATAATGTTGAGAGGGTAACAGGCAGGAAGGCCAGGGGTCTCCAAACGGAGGAAATAGCCTGCAAGTGTCAGACATTTTTCTCTCTCTTAAGCGGCAGGAGGAAACAAACTAGAGATATTTTTTTCCTTCTCTATACAAATCTGAAAAGGAGGTCTCTCTTAAAATACTGTGTAGCCATAATGACACCTGGTTTCACCAAAAGTTAATTTTCAAACCTAGAGATAATCAATGCCTTTCTCTTATGGAAATGTTTGTCTTAAGCTATGCTAACGTACTATGCATTTACCTCAAACTCTGTCTTCAAGTCGTTTTCGTCTCCTGGCTCAGAACCTACTTGACAAACCAACATGTTATACTCAGATATTGTTCCCCTAATCTATGTAAATGAAACTATTTGTATGGTGATCTGCCCTTCTTCAAGATTCAAGTTAATCATTTTATGGCCTAGGATGAACCATTTGGTGCCAAGATTATCCCAAAATGCATCTTATGGGTGAGGGGCCTGGTGCCATTCTGAGTTTTAAGACATTCCTTTCTTTCATTAACAGACTGCTAGTGACTATATAACATCCAGCTGAAGACTAGCAGGGGGGTACTCTTTCTGCCCCCTTCTGATGCCTATGTCAGAAGCTTTCTCTGTCGCTTTTATACTTTAATAAAATTTTATGACACAAAAGCTCTGAGCGATCAAGCCTCGTCTCTGGCCCCGGATTGAATTCTTCTCCTCCAGGGGCCAAGAATCCCGGCGTCTATTTTCGTTCAACAACAACCTTTCAATGTCATTAGCCTTTTCAACTTTTTCTGAAGATTGGGGTCTCCAGGAACAGTGTAAGTGATATTCTATCCTAGAGCCTTTGACGCCCCTTGAGTTACAGCAGATTCAAAGATGGAGCCATTGTCAGTCTGAACTTTAGAGTTTAAGATCCCACTTACATCATGAGAAGTCAGTACAGTAAGATTTTGTCCATTCATTAATCTCGGGCTTTAGTGAATACTACTTTTGATGTGAAAACAGGTGAGGATCATTGAGCTTGATAATGACAGCAACAACATTTTGTGCTTGACCCAGTGTTTTTCCATCAGCCCACATTTTAGGATTTACCTTTTGTTCAATTAATGGGAGAGAAAGGGCAGGCTCCATATGCATGAAAACAGAGGCCTGGACCTTGCTCAGTACATCCCTCCCCAGAAGGGGTGACGGAGCCTCCAGCATGATCCGAAACTCAAAACTCGTGAGAAAACAGCACAGAGTCCCAGTTGCAGTCACAGTTAAAGGATGACTGAAATAATAGCGTTTGGCTCATCCAGACAGTCCCATTACGGTAGTGGATCGGGAGGAAAGCGGGCCAGGGGCTTCAGTGAGCACAGAGAAAGTTGCCCCAGTGTCCAAAAGAAAATCGATCGACTGGCCCCCCACAGTTATTAATACCCATGATTCCTCAGGTGTAATTAGGATGGGAGCTTGTGTGTGGGGACCCCCAGGCACCTTCAGTCCAGATTGTCTTGAGAGTCCGACCCCTGGGGCCTACACCTCAGAGGGCAGTCTCTCCTCTAGTGTGGTCCTTTGCAGACCAGACCTGGAGCCGAGGGCAGCTCAGATGCCTGAGGGCAATCCCACTGAGATGCCCCGCCTTTCCACAGTAATAATAAGTCCCTCTCTTTTCACCTGGGTTTCTCTGCGCATTCCTCCTCAGGCTGTTTCAGAGCAAACCTAACGGCCATTGTTGAGGCTTCAGTCTTTCAAATGCCACTTTTGACTCTTTTTTCCTCCTCATTTTCTCTACTGTAATATACCATCTGAGCCAGTTGCAACAATTTTTTTAAAGACTGATTTAGTCTAAACACCTGTTTTCCTAACTTATGGCAGATATCTGGAGCTGATTGAGTAAGACATCTATCTTTTAAGATAATTTCTCCCTCTGTAATTTCAGGATCAATGTCAGCAGACATGTGGAGAGCCTCAGTAGTCTATAGTAGGAATTTACCAGGAGTTTCCTTTTCTCCCTGTTCTATGTCAGCCAACTTAGCATAGAGTCTTAGCACGTGCTCACTTGAGTCCTACAAGAATACATCCGGCAAAGTGGCTCTGTTACGGGAACGGTTTTGCTCCCAGTAGGAAGGAGGGCTATTTTGTGTTCCCTCTTTCTCCTTGTCTCACGTTCAAGCCATTCATCTCCAAAAGCTGTAGCTTCCCCCCAAACTCAAGTTTTCAACTCAGGAGTCAGTGTCTGTCCCAAGACATACTTTACATTTGACCCAGTAAGCTCATAAGGTAAAGTGAGTCCTATAAAGTCTTCTGTGTACTTTTTGGATCCTCTAAATAGTCTTGACCACAATTGGGACTGTTTGAATTTCTACCAAGACTGAGACAACCCCTCCTGGAAGGGTACCCTGATTCTCAGCTGTTCAGCTGGGAGCCCCAGATACAGGGGCAAAGTAAGAGGACAGGACGGAGCTGTAGGTTTCACACCCAAATCTGCACCCTTAGGACACAAGTCTCGCTTGTCTCACAGAGAGATAAAGAGCAACACATATGGCACTTCTACCCATTTCTCTTATTTCCTACAGAACCGGTCTAGTTGTAAAACAGTAATAATTGAGATCCTTCAACAGATCTGCGTTCCCCATCTTCCAAAGGATTCTGTGGCCATTCAGTATCACAGAAGAAGATCAGGTGTGTCTTTTTAAACTCTGGGGACCAAACTTGTCCCAGAATTTAAAAAAAAACAAACAAAAAAAAACATTTTAAAGGACTGGTTCTGGAACTGCTAGCTCCCATCTGTAAGAGAGAAAAAAGCAGCATCCAAAGCCGTGGATTCTTTCTACCAGAGGCGTCCCTCCCTGCTCTAGATGGGGGTGTAGACAGACTTTCCACCAAAGATTTCCTTCCCTAGTCGAACTTGGTCTGTCCCTTACCAACACAGGTGCCTTACTTGTCTCTCCTGGTTCTACCACCGAGGTGCAGTGGAGATGCCCCAGGGGTAGACCTGATGGCATCCCAGACCAATGTCCAGTTCCTCACCATTAAGACCTTTGTCTGATTTTCGCCTCTCCTCTGATGCCACCCAGGGTCGAACAGAGTAGCTTTCCTGGAATGTTTCCCAAGCTAGGACAACTAGGGGAAGCATCCATGTTCCATGTGCCTGAGCACATTCCCACATACAGTCCTGACCGCAATGCTGCTGCTACCGCAATAGAAGCATTGAATTATAAAGAGATAAACAAAGCACCCAAGATGTCTCTTCTGAGTGTCACCACACCAATATATGTGATAGCAAAAGAGGTAGTGGAGGGTTGGCCAGCAAGGAAAAAGTGATTTTTGTCCCCAGGCTACTAGGGCCAATCCTTTCAGTTCATTTCCACAGCTTCCACAAAAGAAATATCTAAGGAGTTGAGACAGAAACCATCAGAGAGCCTTCTCTGGTCTGCTAAGAGCTAGTGCTACCAAAGGAAGAAGCCCATTGCATTTCCAATCTGACCAGATCCTGCAATTCCCGATCTGTGTCCTCGAAAACCTCATGGTCACCAGCAGTGCTTCTATCCACATAGGTAGGAGACACAGTCATGAGAAAGACTCACTTTCAGGTCTCTGGCCCCTGAGGCAGGCAGCCAAGAGACTGACCTCTAGCCTGAGAGATGTTCCTGGAGCTAGATCTCTGCCTCGCTCCCAAACATGCTCTTAGTAACTTTCTAGCAAGGCTTGCCTAGTCTAGCGAGGCTAAGCACTTCCATACATGGGGTTTAACTAAAAGTACAAAATAACAGCATAGACCACAAGTCCCTTGAAAGTCTATGATCCAACAGATTAGGTTAGTGGTTCTAATTTCCCAGGCAATTATAAAATGGTCAAAGAGACCTGGAAAAGCTGACCGAGAAGGGAAAGTTTGGTTCACACACTTTGCCCATTTCTGGTCGCTTCCCTCGCAGGGATCTTGGATGTCTTTTGGAGTTGACTGGTCGGTATAAACCCCCAACAAGGCTCTCATTTTGGGGGCTGCCTTCAGTCATCATGAGGCACTGTGAAACCACAGAGCAGGGCTCATCACTTGCTTCACACAGGGCATGCCATTCATTCACACAAACACACCACGAGTTAGTAAAGTAAAGCAGAACACGTGTATACTGAGTAAACAAAGAGGCTATAGCTCTGAATATTCTTACCTTGTCCTGAAGATCCTGGATGAGCCCCCGAGATAATAGCTTGTGGTGAATGATATCAGATTCGTGATCTCCAAAGAAGATTTAGCTTGGGGACCAGGGACCAGGCTTGATCACTCAAGAGCTTTTGTGTAGCAGAGTTTTATTACAGTGAAAAAGGACAGAGGAAGCTTCTGACATAGACATCAGAAGGGGGATGGAGAGTGCCTGAAATAAAATTTTAAAAGAAATTTAAAATTTACAAATAAACTTTAAAAAGACAAAGGCAAAGAATGATAACCAAAAAGGCAAAAAAAATTTTTTAATTGGAATTCAAGAAGATGAGAAAGATAGATGGTGAAGCTGGATAAAAACAGAATGCAGAATATACCAACCCAAATACCAACTCAAGGCCATGGAAGATTTATTGAACAAAAAAATTCATAGTAAAGTAAATACACAGAAAAACCATAAAAACACAAAATCCTTGGAAATGAGTGTTTAAATGTTTTATTAAACTGCAAGTACTTTATCACAAGGAGGGATTCTAGGCATGGAAGACCTCAGGGGGAATGGTTCAGGAATGGAGTTGCCTAGGGAACCATAGTGTCTACAACCAGCTCTCTGCCTTTCCATCATGGGTCCAAATGAGATGCATTTTGTTACCAAGTAGCTAAAACATTAAGACTCTGGAGCTGGATGGCTGATATTCCAATCTTTGCTCTTCTGTTTAATAACTATGCTGCCTTGGGCAAATCATTTAGCTTTCTGTGCCTCCAATTCCTCAAATATGAAAAGGCTTAATAACAGCATTTACCTCACTGGGATCCCTCTAAGTATTAAATAGGTAATGTGCTTAGAACAATGCTTGACTTTCCATAAGGGCTTTATGAGGTAGTTGTTGCTAATTATGGGCCTCCAAGAAAATACTTAAAAATACATTTTTATTATGGAAAATTTCAAATATAAGCAAAAGTAGGTAATATAATGAACCTCAAAGTGCATATCACTTAGCTTTGACAATTATCAATTCATGGCCAATTTTATTTTTTATCTTTTAAAGGTTTATTTTGATATGGATCATTGTTTAAGTCTTTATTGAATATATTAAAATACTATTTCCATTTTTTGGTGTTTTTTTTTTTGGCCACAAGACATGTGGAATCTTAGTTCCCTGTCTGGAGATTGAACCTGCAGCCTCTACATTGGAAGATGAAGTTTTAACTATTGGATCACCAGGAAAGTCTTCCTCCCTGCTTTTTATGGTCAATCTTATTTATCTGTTCCCTAACAACTCTGTCTGCAGTCTCCTTCAGATTATTTGTAATCAAATCCCAGATGTTATATTAGTTCATCTTTCAACATTTCAATGTATATCTCTAATAGATAAGATTTTTTTTTTTATAAAAGAGAACCTAACCACAATATCATTTTTGCACCTAGAAAACATTAACATTTCAAATCAATTACTTGATAGATTTTAGAACTGAGTGCAAGCTCTTTAGAACACCAAGGGCTTGTATGAAGGCCAAAGCTTCATTATTATTCCCTTTAGAATTCAGCACAGAAAGCACTTACTCACGGTATCCTTGAACTGAAACTGATTTAAACTTTTTTCTTGTCTAACAATTTTGTCGTGCTTCATATTACACAATGACAGTAGTTTTGTTCTTTTGAAAGTGAAAAAGAACCAAAGATTTTTTTCTAAATCCTCCAGGAATACATTCTTCGAGGTATGTTTTAGGAGACCACTGATAACTGTACTTTTTCTCTTGAGTCATTCTGTTCTTAGCATTGTCAATTTTGCCAGTTGAATTCTTGAAGCTACGATTGCATGTTGTGTAGTCTACAAGGGAATTCTTCCTTTCTTTTTCATGTGAAAGACATTTCAGTTCTAGAATGTTATTGTTATCTATTCCATATCCTTATTCCATATCCTCTTCCCTATCATTAAAAGTGTAACAGAAGCAGAGGATATTAAGAAGAGGTGGCAAGAATACACAGAAGAACTCTACAAAGAAGATCTTCATGACCCTGATAATCATAATGGTGTGATCACTCACCTAGAGCCAGACATCCTGGAATTCGAAGTCAAGTGGGTCTTAGGAAGCATCACTATAAACCAGCTAGTAGAGGTGATGGAATTCCAGTTGAGCTATTTCAAATCCTAAAAGATGATGCTGTAAAAGAAAGTGTTGCACTCAATATGCCAGCAAATTGGAAAACTCAGCAGTGGCCACAGGACTGGAAAAGGGCAGTTTTCATTTCAATCCCAAAGAAAGGCAATGACAAAGAATGCTCAAACTACCACACAATTGCACTGAAACACTAGCAAAGTAATGCTCAAAATTCTCCAAGCCAGTCTTCAGCAGTATGTGAACTGTGAACTTCCAGATGTTCAAGCTGGATTTAGAAAAGCCAGAGGAACCAGAGAACAAATTAGCAATATCTGTTGTATCATTGAAAAAGCAAGAAATTTCCAGAAAAACATATATTTCTGCTTTATTGACTAAGCAAAAGCCTTTGCCTGTGTTCAGTTCAGTCCAGTCGCTCAGTCGTGTCTGACTCTTTGCGATCCCATGAATTGCAGCACGCCAGGCCTCCCTGTCCATAACCAACTCCCAAAGTTCACCCAAACTCATGTCCATCGAGTCGGTGATGCCATCTAGCCATCTCATCCTCTGCTGTCCCTTTCTCCTCCTGCCCCCAATCCCTCCCAGCATCAGAGTCTTTTCCAGTGAGTCAATTCTTCACATGAGGTGGCCAAAGTATTGGAGTTTCAGCTTTAGCATCAGGTCTTCCAGGGAACACCCAAGACTGATCTCCTTTAGAATGCACTGGTTGGATCTCCTTGCAGCCCAAGGGACTCTCAAGAGTCTTCTTCAACACCACAATTCAAAAGCATCAATTCTTTGGCACTCAGCTTTCTTCACAGTGCAACTTTCACATCCATACATGACCACTGGAAAAACCATAGCCTTAAATAGACGAACCTTTGTTGGCAGGGTAATGTCTCTGCTTTTGCATGTGCTATCTAGGTTGGTCATAACTTTCCTTCCCAGCGGTATGCTAAGTCACTTCAGTTGTGTCCGACTCTGTGCAACCCCATAGACGGCAGCCCACCAGGCTCCCCCGTCCCTGGGATTCTCCAGGCAAGAACACTGGAGTGGGTTGCCATTTCCTTCTCCAATGCATGCAAGTGAAAAGTGAAAGTGAAGTCGCTCAGTCGTGTCTGACTCTTAGCGACCCCATGGATTGCAGCCTACCAGGCTCCTCTGTCCATGGGATTTTCCAGGCAAGAGTACTGGAGTGGGATGCCATTGCCTTCTCCATCCAAGTGGTAAGCGTCTTTTAATTTCATGGCTGCAATCACCATCTGCAGTGATTTTGGAGCCCCCCAAAATAAAGTCTGACATTGTTTCCACTGTTTACCCATCTATTTCCCATGAAGTGATGGGACCAAAGCATCTTTTGATTTCATGGCTGCAATCACCATCTGCAGTGATTTTGGAGCCCCCCAAAATAAAGTCTGACATTGTTTCCACTGTTTGCCCATCTATTTCCCATGAAGTGATGGGACCAGATGCCATGATCTTAGTTTTCTAAATGTTGAGCTTTAAGCCAACTTTTTCACTTTCCTCTTTCACTTTCATCAAGGCTTTTTAGTTCCTCTTCATTTTCTGCCATAAGGTTGGTGTCATCTGCACATCTGCAGTTATTGATATTTCTCCTGGCAATCTTGATTCCAGCTTGTGCTTCTTCTAGCCCAGCATTTCTCATGATGTACTCTGCATATAAGTTACATAAGCAGGGTGACAATATACAGCCCTGATGTACTCCTTTTCCTATATGGAACCAGTCTGTTGTTCCATGTCCAGTTGTAACTGTGGCTTCCTGACCTGAATATAGGTTTCTCAAGAGGCAGGTCAGGTGGTCTGGTGTTCCCATCTCTTCCAGAATTTTCCACAGTTTATTGTGATCCACACAGTCAAAGGCTTTGGCATAGTCAGTAAAGCAGAAATAGATGCTTTTCTGGAACTCTCTTGCTTTTTCCATGATCCAGCGGATGTTGGCAATTTGATCTCTGGTTCCTCTGCCTTTTCTAAAACCAGCTTGAACATCTAGAAGTTCAGAGTTAATGTATTGCTGAAGCCTGGCTTGGAGAATTTTGAGCATTACTTTACTAGCGTGTGAGATGAGTGCAATTGTGCGGTAGTTTGAGCATAGTTTGGCATTGCCTTTCTTTGGGATTGGAATGAAAACTGACCTTTTCCAGTCCTGTGGCCTCTGCTGAGTTTTCCAAATTTGCTGGCATATTGAGTGCAGCACTTTCACAGCATCATCTTTTAGGATTTGAAATAGCTCAACTGGAATTCCATTACCTCTATTGGCTTTGTTTGTAGTGATGCTTTCTAAGGCCCAGTTGACTTCACATTCCAGGATGTCTGGCTGTAAGTGAGTGATCACACCATTGTGATTATCTTGGTCGTGAAGATCTTTTTTGCATAGTTCTTCTGTGTGGATCACAACAAACTGTGGAAAATTCTTCAAGAGATGGGAATACTAGACCACCTGACCTGCCTCCTGAGAAATCTGTATGCAAGTTAAGAAGCAACAGTTAGAACTGGACATGGAACAACAGACTGTTTCCAAATAGGAAAAGGAGTACGTCAAGGCTGTATATTGTCACCCTGCTTATTTAACTTATGTGCCGAGTACATCATGAGAAACGCTGGGCTGGAGGAAGCACAAGCTGCAATCAAAATTGCTTGGAGAAATATCAGTAACCTCAGATATGCAGATGACACCACCCTTATGGCAAAAAGTGAAGAAGAACTAAAGAACCTCTTGATGAAAGTGAAAGAGGAGAGTGAAATAGCTGGCTTTAAAATCAATATTCAAAAAATAAATAAGTAAAATCAACATTCAGAAAACTAAGATCATGTCATCCGGCCTCATCACTTCATGGCAAATAGATGGGGAAACAGTGGAAACAGTGACAGATTTTTTTTGCGGGGGAGCTCCAAAATCACTGCAGATGGTGACTGCAGCCATGAAATTAAAAGACGCTGACTTCTTGGAAGAAAAGCCATAACCAACCTAAACAGCATATTAAAAAGCAGAGACATTACTTTGCCAACAAAGGTCCATCTAATCAAAGCTATGGTTTTCCAGTAGTCATGTATGGATGTGAGAGTTGGACTATAAAGAAAGCTAAGCACCAAAGAACTGATGCATTTCAACTGTGGTGTTGAAGAAGACTCTTGCGCATCCCTTGGACTGCAAGGAGATCCAACCAGTCCATCCTGAAGGACATCAGTCCTGAATATTCATTGGAAGGACTGCTGCTGAAGATGAAACTCCAGTACTTTGGCCACCTGATGCGAAGAACTAACTCATTTGAAAAGACACCTAAGCTGGGAAAGCTGTGATGAAAAGTCATCAGTAGTGACTCCCACTGATGAAGGCAGGAGGAGAAGGGGATGACAGAGGATGAGATGGTTGGATGGCATCACTGTCTCAAGGGGCATGAGTGTGAGTAAACTTTGGAAGTTGGAGATGGAGAGGGAGACCTGGTGTGCTGCAGTCCATGGGGTTGCAGAGTTGGACACGACTGAGTGACTGAACTGAACTTGATTGAAAAGTGTATTAATACTATGACCTGAAAATCTTGTGTTACTGAAGGGAAGGAGGGAAGTATGAAAAATGGGCTATTCTCATACCTGTCCATGTTCTTCCCCAACTTTACCTAACCACCTTAGATGGCTAGTTAATAAATGGTAGAGTCTTTGTTCTGCCTCTATTCCTAAGGCAAACCCAATATTGAAATCTGAATAGCATCTGGCTCTGTGTTGCCTTATCATGCTCAGACAGAATTCATTTAGTCTCTTGTTTTTATGCAGTTCCTAATGTGCTCACAGAGGTAACTTTCAAGAAAGATGTATAACCTGAACGATGATTAAGGTTTTACTTTATAATAATTAGTTCAGTTCTCTAAATTAGACTCTTTGACTTGGCCAGAAAGTGAAGTTTGGACATTAAGTTGTGATTTAGTTGATTCTCCTGAGAGTTGAGTCAACAATATTTGTCTCCAGGTATAAATGGAGAAATTGAGGTGTAGCCAGCAAGCTTAGGGCATGCATTGCTCATGCATAGTAACACTATTATGTTTACATATTATTCCAGTAAATAAATTCTTAGATGATCAGTAGTTCATGTGCCCTGGGTTAATAATAATAGGAACAGACTCACTAAGGAAAACCCCAACTCAGGACTTTGCTGGCTGTCCAGCTGTTAGAGTCTGTGCTCCTACTGTACAAGGGCACAGTTTTGATCCCTGGTCCAGGAACTAAGATCCCACATGCCTGGTGGTGCAGCCAAAAAAGCAAAAAACAAAACCAATAAAAACACAAAAACCCAGTTCCATACAAGCAGCCCAAAATTGGAGTGCAGTTTTTTAAAGGATGTCCAAATGCACATTATAAGCATTCATCATAAGAGGATGATAATTAAGTTCAAGTCTTTGCTAGGGTTACATCTGATTAGAAGCTGTCATGTATTTCTTGGCTGAACTTTTGCATAATTGCTCTTAATTTCCCCTAATGAAAATGTGGAAATAGAAAATCATATTGTGAAATGGCAAAAATGATCACCTTGCAATTCAATCCATCTGGTCATCAGTTTTAGGGACAAGATAATCATGAGAATTTTACAGTGAGTGAGTACAGTGAGGGGGTACAGTGAGTGAGTGAGTGAAAGTCGCTGAGTCATGTCCAACTCTCGCGACTGTATGGACTGTAGCCTGCTCGGCTCCTCTGTCCTTGGAATTCTCCAGGCAAGAATACTGGAGTGCGTAGTTGTTCCCTTCTCCAGGGGATCTTCCCAACCCAGGGATTGAACCCAGGTTTCCCTCATTGCAGGCAGATTCTTTACTGTCTGAGCCACCAGGGAAGCCCAGGGTACAGTAGAGGTTCCCATATAATATATTGGTTGGCTAAAAAGATCTTGTGGAAAACCTGAATCACTTTTTGGTCAACCCAATATTTCCTAGGCAGGCAGTCACACTCACTGAAGGATGACCTAGACCTGGGTCTAGGTCTAAATGTCCTTCCAGGGGTGCACAGATGACCTCTAGGGGAAACTTCTGCCATTACTTTAGGAATGGGATACCTGTGTGAGAAGTTTAACTTTTATCAAACTTTCTCGTGATTAAAGTTTACTTCTGGATATTCAACAATAGTAATGATAGGAATGGTGGCAGATTTCCTGAAGAAAATAAAACAGGGAGAGAAAAGCAGAAGGAGGAGGGCTGCTGTGTGTGTTTGTGTATCTATGTGCGTGTGTGTAGGGATGGAGGCTTCAGCTAGAAGGTCAGAGGTGACCTCAGTGGCAAAGTCAAAGTGCTCAGAGATAACCAGTGACACATCCTGCTGATGGGGTGGTTGGGCTCTTGAGCAGATCCTGTCTCCTACGGAATGATGCTGAGTCTGAGATGCAGAGAGATTCCATTCTGCATGGATTCTGAGATGCATGTCTTAAGCCACTTCCAAGAGTTCCCCCGCTAAGGGACTGGGCCCCCAAAGCCCACTGTGGAAGCTGCTTTAATAATTCATACATATAGGCCATCTTCCCACTCCTATATCACCTACCCATCTCCCTAATGGTCTTCTCTGCATCTCTCAAGAAGCCTACTGTACTTGAACTTGAATCCTTGTCTTAGGAGTTCACTTGTAGGGCAAACTGGACCAAAAGCTGAGGCCTGACCTCGGTCCCTCAGCACTAGTAACAACTGTCCTATTTTCTGGCTAGTCTCCTTAAATGAAGAATTTCCCATTAGAGCTTCCATTAGCTGATATAAACTACTAAATACAAAATAGATAAACAACAGAGACCTGCTGTATAGCACAGGGAGCTATATTCTATTTCCTGTAATAAAGCATAATGGAAAAGAAAATGAAAATGTATTTGAAACTAACACAACTCTTTTTCAGTTAAAAAAGAGAGTTTCCAGAGATCTCAGTAGGTGCACAGAGACAGCTAAATCTCCAACAAGAAGCTACAGAGGCAAATTGGTTTTCCTGAGAGGTCCCTCAATTCTGAACATGGTTGGCCTCCAGCCTCCTGCTACACTCTGACTTCTGGGGAGTGCAATCCCTTTCGGTCCCTTTGCTCTCTCTTTCCTGAGAGCTTTGGTTGCAGAGGAAAAGCTGATGTTCCCTGGGTGGTGCTGCCTTTGCCTTCTGACTCAGGTCAATGGATGGTGTGTCTGAGGTTGCCTGGGGCTGTGGGTATGGTGATCCCCAGATCTCAGAAGACTGTTTCCAGTGACTGTTCCTCTCTTTTATTGCTGTTTCTTTCCACTGAGTCATCTAGGCTTTTCTTTCAGCAAAACCCAAAATCTCCTGCTCCCTGGACCATAGCTACTTTACCCAGGGTGGGCAATTATGCTATTAGAGACAAGAGAAATGTCTTGGACACAAAACATCTGAGTTTATGTTCTCATTCCAGCTGTGTGACCTTCCACAAATCATTCAACCTTTCTAAGCTCAGGTTTCTCATCAGCAAAATGGGCAAGATTAACAAAATAATACTTACCTAAGAGGGTTATGTGTGTGTGAATGCAGTGTTTTGTATGTCTATGAGTATCTTGGAGAACATATTCCGGTGAGCAGAATTGCTAGGTTAAAGAAGATGAAGAAAGATGGATAATGATGACAGCATCTTGTATATGTGAATTGAACCTAGTGAGATGCCATTTTTCACCTATCAGGTTAGCAAATATAGGAATGTCTAATAATACACTGTGCCCCCAGTCAGGATGGGGAAACAGGAACTCTCAAATGCTGCCAATGGCAATGTAAATTGTTATCACTTCCTGAAAGAAATTTTGACAAAAGCTTTCAAAATTTCAGATACATGCCCTTTAACTTAGCAATTTTGCTCACCGGAATATGTTCTCTGAAATACTCATAGACATAAAAAACACCCACATTCACACACACACACACACACACACACACTCATGCACACACACATACATTGAAGTGTGAACATTAACTGCATTGTTTATGATAGAAACGTACTTGAAACAACCTACATAGCCATCAAAAGAGAAAAGGTTAGATCTTCCCAGGTGGTCCAGTGGTTAAGAATCCGCCTGCCAATGTGCAGGACATGGGTTCAATCCCTGGTCCAGGAACTAAGATCTCACATGCTGCAAAGCAAATAAATCCATGTGCCACAACTACTGAGCCTGTGCTCTGCAACAATAGAAGCCATTGCAGTCAGAAGCCTGTGCATCACAGCTAGAGAGTAGTCCCTGCTCAGCAACTAAAGGAAGTCAGCACACAACAACAAAAACCCAGCACAACCAAAAATAAAATAATAATCATAATAAATATTTTTAAAAGATAAAAGTTTAAAAGAGTCACAGTTGAGTGAAATTCCATGCAATTGTGAAGAGTCATCTTTGAAATATATTGATAAATGGAAAAAAAGCTAGATACAGAGCAGCATACACAGCTTGCAATAAGTTGTGCAAAAACAATTACACAAATGTGCAGACAACACCGCTGGAAGGATACACAGGTGTCCCTGCAGAGGAGAATCGCATAGCTGGAGGAGTTGAAGGAGTTTTATCTTCTTCATACTTTTTTGCACCTCTTGAGTCTCAACACATGTATGTGTATTACTTACCACTTCACATTTAGTTTTGTGTTTCTTTCTCATATTTTTAAATTGAAATATAATTCTTATACTAAAAATCTGCCCTATAAAGTGTACAATTTGGTGGTTTTAACATAGAGTTTTGTAACCATCTCCACCATAATTTCAGATAATTGTCATCACCTCAGAAAATAAACCGTGTGCCTACCAGCAGTCACTCCTCATTCTTCCTTCCCCCTCAGCTCCTGGCAATCACTGATTGACTTTTGTCTCTATCGATCTGGCTGTTCTAGACATTTTATATAAATAGAATCATGTGATATATAATCTTTTGTGTCTGGCTAAAGATTCTTCCATATTGTAGCATGTGTCAATACTTCATTCCTTATTGCAGCTGAATAAAATTCTTTTATATATAAAAAAGAAGTATTATCTCTTCAAATATCATTAATTAAAAAAACTGGAAATTGTGTGTGCAATATGCAAAATTATTAGACCTAACAATCCATGTGAATAAAAACTGATAATAGTCCTTGCAAAGCAAAATCCTGCACATAAGGTCCTGGACAACTTGTGGAAAAGGCTGCGTGTCACCAGGGACAGCTCAGCCTCAACCCTAGTGGCACCATGATGCTCATGCGATCTGGTCTTGAGATTCACTTCTGTCTGACCGCATTGGGTCACAGCGTGAGGGCAGGGGCAACCTGGTTTCCTTGCATAAAGTGAGACTTGGCTGTGGCCATCTGGTCAAAGTAATAAGATCAATCATCTCCCCCATTTCCTTACCCCATATTCTCTCCACATCCAGACAGTAACCTCCTGCTGGATGTGTTTGCAAAGCTATATTCTCAAGTCCCATAACCAGATGTGTTTTTGTTTACTCCTGCTCTGTGTGTTTGTTCTCCTCGCACTTGCTCTCGTTAGGCCATCTGGGAATGATGTGCTTGTCGTGTGAACTGTGCATCTTACTGCTTTACTTTGTGAGGGATTGTCATCTTGGGCCCCAGTTCTGGAAGGGACACAAAACAGTGCTGAAATGCACTGACTGCACTTCCTTTTATCACCTTTTAATTTATTTTTTAAGTTATTTTGTATTTTTCTTATTATTTTATTTACTTTTTAAATATTTTTGGTCATTCCTCGTGGCATATAGGGTTTTAGTTCCCCAATCAGGGGTCAAACCCTTGCCCCTTGCATTGGAAGTGTGAAGTCTCAACCGCTGGACTGCCAGAGACTTTCTTGGGCTTCCTTTTAGATGAAGAGCCCCTGTGGAGGCTGCCCCAGAGCTGTCCACTGTCTTAGTCTTTCCAACTGCTATTTCAAAATGACCATAGTCTGGGCTGCTCAGCCACCAGTCCATGGCTCACAGTTTTGGAGGCTGGCAGCCCAACAGTAGAGTGCTGGTGATCCAAGATGCTGTGTCCTGACAAGGCAGGGAGAGAGGAAACACACTCTCCTATCTCTTCCTATAAGGGCACTAATCCCATCCTAAGGGCTCCATCCTCAAGGTGATCTAATCACCTTGCAAAGACCCTACCTCCTAATACCATCCTGCTGAGGGTCAGAGTGTCAAACTACGAATTTGTAGGGAATGCAAACATACAGGTCATGACACTCAGGGCCAGCCCAGCAGGGGGGCTTTAAGAAATCCTCTGAGAGATCACAGGTGACACAGCTGCTACTTTGAGTGTGTAAACTGGTGAGGTGGTGGCCTCGAGGGTCAAGAAGTGTGGCATGCTAGGGAGTTCCAGGTGTTGTTACAGGCCAGAATTTTTCAATCCTATCTAATCAATGTCCCTTTTAAACAAATAAATTGTAGCATCCTCCTCATTATTCTGAAATGAAATCTATAAATATTACCACCTACACATAGAATCTCAAGAAAAGTCATTCTAATTGCAATATAAATTAAACCCAAAGGAAAGTCCCTTGTAATAAACTGCTGTATGTTTCCATATGGAAATGCTCAAGTTTGCTCACACTGCAGGACATCAGGGGTGATGTAACTGGATGTTTGCACCAACTGTATATTGAGTTGCTAAGAATGTAACATCTACAAACAGAACCATGATGTAGTGTATTATATTATTGATGCACACGTCCAGAGGGCAATGACAGAAGCAGTGGAATTTTCTGAAACCAGAAATTTCTCCTGTTTATGTTCTAGACAGAACAAAATGCAATCTTACATAACATTCTGGGAAAATTTAAGTCATGGGGAAGTACTTTGAGTTTTTATGTAAAAGAAAGTTTTACATATAAAATGGACTTAGATAAACAAAAATTGGGTTTTCATGACATTAAGGTCCAATGGGATACTTAAAAATCATGGAGGATGTGTGGACAATTCCTTATGGGACATGACTCTCACATGGATTGAAGGATATTTAGCATTCCTGGCACATATCTGAATGCCAATATCAACCTGACTTAATAATTGTGGCAAATGAGAGACAGAAACATTTTCAAAACACACTGATGGATCCAGCCTTCCCTGGGCTCTGCCTGGCCCAAATGATCTTCCCGGCTGGCTTCCAAGAGCCCTTAATTGTCCACCCTCAGAATCACCAGTTTGAGTCACTTGTTCTTCACAGTATCACTGTAAAACCTACATGTTAACTGGAAAGGAGGCAGAGCCCACAGCTTAGCACAAATTCATATTGTTGAATACATTAACTGCTATATTAGAACATGCATCCCTTGTATAATAGAAATTAGGCAGAAATGTTCAGATTTGGGGTGGGGATGGGGAGACAGTGAGAGATACCCTAATATGAAATACCACAGAGAAGAAACAGGTCCTGGTGTACTGATACACAGACAGCTAGCCTCGGGGAACTTCAGTGTACCTGTCTTTAAACTTCTTTTGCCTGTGGGCTCCCAAAAGATATGTCCAGTCTATCATCTAGCATATTTCGAGGTTGACAACAAAATTTCATCTTAATTTAATATGGTTGCAAAAATGATAGTTTCTGGAGTATTGCACATATTGTCATTATAAACTTAATAGTTGCATTCAGTTTTTATATTAAATACCAAAGTAGTATGATACCCTCACCCAATATCTATTATAAAAAATTTTAAACATGCAGAAAGGGTGAAGTAACTTTTACATGCACAAATCTGTTATTTTTTTATTTTTTTTAATTTTATTTTATTTTTAAACTTTACATAATTGTATTAGTTTTGCCAAATATCAAAATGAATCCGCCACAGGTATACATGTATTCCCCATCCTGATCCCTCTTCCCTCCTCCCTCCCCATACCATCCCTCTGGGTCATCCCAGTGCACTAGCCCCAAGCATCCAGTATCGTGCATTGAACCTGGACTGGCAACTCGTTTCTTACATGATATTTTACACGTTTCAATGTCATTCTCCCAAATCTTCCCACCCTCTCCCTCTCCCACAGAGTCCATAAGACTGTTCTATACATCAGTGTCTCTTTTGCTGTCTCGTACACGGGGTTATTGTTACCATCTTTCTAAATTCCATATATATGCGTTAGTATACTGTATTGATGTTTTTCCTTCTGGCTTACTTCACTCTGTATAATAGGCTCCAGTTTCATCCAACTAATCTCAAAAATATACAAGCAACTCCTACAGCTCAACTCCAGAAAAATAAACGACCCAATCAAAAAATGGGCCAAAGAACTAAATAGACATTTCTCCAAAGAAGACATACAGATGGCTAACAAACACATGAAAAGATGCTCAACATCACTCATTATCAGAGAAATGCAAATCAAAACTACTATGAGATACCATTTCACACCACTCAGAATGGCTGCGATCCAAAAGTCTACGAATAATAAATGCTGGAGAGGGTGTGGAGAAAAGGGAACCCTCTTACACTGTTGGTGGGAATGCAAACTAGTACAGCCACTATGGAGAACAGTGTGGAGATTCCTTAAAAAACTGGAAATAGAACTGCCTTATGATCCAGCAATCCCACTGCTGGGCATACACACTGAGGAAACCAGAAGGGAAAGAGACACGTGTACCCCAATGTTCATCGCAGCACTGTTTATAATAGCCAGGACATGGAAGCAACCTAGATGTCCATCAGCAGATGAATGGATAAGAAAGCTGTGGTACATATACACAATGGAGTATTACACAAATCTTTTAAAAGTATCATTTAAAGCTCAAACCCCTATAAGATACAGAACATTATCTTCATCTGGGAAAGATCATTTGTAACCCTTCCCTGTAATTCTTCATCTGCATTCTCTCAAAGTTCTTATTTTTTCTTACTATACAATAGTTTTGTCTATTCTAGAAATTCATATAAATAGAGCCACACAGAAAGCACACTTTCACTCTACAAGTTTCTGACAATCATTCTCTTGTTGGGCGTAACAGTCTATTCCATCTTATGGTAAGTAGTATTCCACAGAATGAATTTGCAACATATCTCCTGTTTTTACAGGTACAAAAGGCTAGATTTATTCAACTAAAATTCTAATCTAAACCCTAGAGCAAAGCTGTCAAATTTTTCCACCCTTGGAGCTCTTTAGAGAGTAATATTAATCATATACAAATACACATCCATAAGTACTACCTCAAGAGTGGAATCAAGTACTGATTTATGCTACAACATGGATGAACCTTTAATAAATGATGCTCACTAAATGGGTGCTCCCCAAGTGGCTCAGTGGGTAAAGAATCTGCCTGCAAGGCAGGAGACATAGGAGCTGCAGGTTCTATCCCTGAGTTGGGAAGTTCCTCTGGAGAAGGGCATGGCAACCTACTCTAGTATTTTTGCCTGGAGAATCCCATGGACAGAGGAGCCTTGTGGACAACAGTCTATAGCTTTGGAAAGAGTTGGGTACAACTGAAGCGACTGAGCACACACACACGCTAAGTAAATGAAACAAGTCACAGAAGACCACATGTTATATGATTCCATTTATATGAAATGCCCAGAATAGGCAAATCTATAGTGGAAAATTCTGAAAGAGATAGGAATACCAGACCACCTGATCTGCCTCTTGAGAAATTTGTATGCAGGTCAGGAAGCAACAGTTAGAACTAGACATGGAAAAACAGACTGGTTCCAAATAGGAAAAGGAGTTCACTAAGGCTGTATATTGTCACCCTGTTTATTTAACTTACATGCAGAGTACATCATGAGAAACACTGGACTGGAAGAAACAAGCTGGAATCAAGATTGCCGGGAGAAATATCAATAACCTCAGATATGCAGATGACACCACCCTTATGGCAGAAAGTGAAGAGGAACTCAAAAGCCTCTTGATGAAGGTGAAAGTGGAGAGTGAAAAAGTTGGCTTAAAGCTCAACATTCAGAAAACGAAGATCATGGCATCCAGTCCCATCACTTCATGGGAAATAGATGGGGAAACAGTGGAAACAGTGTCAGACTTGATTTTTCTGGGCTCCACAATCACTACAGATGGTGACTGCAGCCATGAAATTAAAAGACGCTTACTCCTTGGAAGGAAAGTTATGACCAACCTAAATAGCATATTCAAAAGCAGAGACATTACTTTGCCAATAAAAGTTCGTCTAGTTAAGGCTATGGTTTTTCCTGTGGTCATGTATGGATGTGAGAGTTGGACTGTGAAGAAGGCTGAGCGCCGAAGAATTGATGCTTTGGAACTGTGGTGTTGGAGAAGACTCTTGAGAGTCCCTTGGACGGCAAGGAGATCCAACCAGTCTATTCTGAAGGCAGTCAGCCCTGGGATTTCTTTGGAAGGAATGATGCTAAAGCTGAAACTCCAGTACTTTGGCCATCTCGTGCGAAGAGTTGACTCATTGGAAAAGACTCTGATGCTGGGAGGGATTGGGGGCAAGAGGAGAAGGGGACGACAGAGGATGAGATGGCTGGATGGCATCACTGACTCGATGGACGTGAGTCTGAATGAACTCCGGGAGTTGGTGATGGACAGGGAGGCCTGGCGTGCTGTGATTCATGGGGTCGCAAAGAGTCGGACACGACTGAGCGACTGATCTGATCTGATCTGATCTGATAGAGACAGAAAGTAGATCTGCTGCTGCTAAGTCACTTCAGTCGTGTCCGACTCTGTGCGACCCCATAGACGGCAGCCCACTAGGCTGCCCCATCCCTGGGATTCTCCAGGCAAGAACACTGGAGTGGGTTGCCATTTCCTTCTCCGATGCATGAAAGTGAAAAGTGAAAGTGAGGTCACTCAGTCGTGCCGGACTCTTAGCGACCCCATGGACTGCAGCCCACCAGGCTCCTCCGTCCATGGGAGTTTCCAGGCAAGAGTACTGGAGTGGGGTGCCCCTGCCTTCTCCGGAAAGTAGATCAGTGGCTGCCTAAATCAAAAGTAGGGAAGATTGGAGAGGACATTAAGGAGTGACTGCTCTTGGATACAAAGTTTCTTTTTGGTTGATAAAAATATGCTAACATTAGATTTCAGTGATAGTTGCAAAACTGTGAATATACTGAAAATCACTGACTGATGCACTTCCTATGGGACAATTGTATGGCATTTGAATTATATCTTAATAAAGCTGTTAACTATTAAGATTGTATGTCTGAGAACTTTAACACAATAAATGTAACTTGTGTATTTATCCCCAGTATTAGTAACAAATTATTAGGCGTAAATGTGTCAAACATTCCATATTTCAAAACATTCAGAAACCAGACATCATTAGAATGAGAGTAGATTTGTAAACATAAATGTATTCTACAAATTTGAATTCTGGCTGGTTTGTGGATTCGACTGTGATACAAATAGGAATTCATAAGAAGTATATTTAAAATAACACTGAACAGAGTTTTTCACATGGCATTTTATCATTTTAAATCTATTTCATAGCTTTTAACTCTGACACATCGATCCTCTAGCAAACACAGGGTAATTGAACTTCACTCAAATTTTTCTCTAGGCTATTGTCATTTGTTATTTGACAGAATCAAAGCCATCACAATGTCTGCTCTGGGAGAATTTGCTCCTCCTACAGACAGTGCTATAATGAGATGCCTGCTGCCATTTCTTCTAATTCCTAAAATTATGATACTGTGGTTTATACTGTATTTTCATCTCCTTTCCATTTGGACTAGATGCAAAATGGAAGTAATTAAAAATGCGGTCAATGAAAAACAGGCCCGCAGGCTGCCTCAATTTTGCTGAGCCTTGCCTGGTATGCCAATGCAGATTCATTCTTAAAGCTCTGAGCCAGCCCTAGGTCTCCCTCTTGGAAATGGCCAATTTCATTCTGGTAAGTGAGAATGAAGTGAAGTCAGAGCAGAGGTTGATGAAAAGCGGTGCCTGGAGGCCAAGGATATGAAGTATCTGACTGTAATTGGCCATTTTTATCCCTTCACTGATGCTGTTTCAGTGAAAGGTCTTAATTCCTTTCCCATCTTGAAGGACTTTGGGGGCACAAGGACAAAATTAATTGCCAATCATTCAGGACTCTACTTTTGTGACTGTTTCTGGTTGTCTTCAAAGGATAGATTTCACAAATGCATGATTTGGGTCACATTTGACAAAATTGAGTCATGCTTTTTTTCCTAGATTACAGAAATGAATCTAATTAAAAAAAAAAAAAAAAACAAGGAAGAGGACATAAACAGCTTCAAGAGTGAGTCCCATGATAACACTTATAGGAGAGCAAGTTAATCCTTGCTATTAGAGAAAATTTCTTTTTGATGACCTTGTTTTATTTATTTTTTTAATTTAAAAAATTTTTATTAATATATACAGTGTACTTCTTGAGACATTAGTTTTAAGAACATATGTTGTTGATATTGCCTTTAAATTACCCTTTCCTGACTGGTTGTGGGAAATTTTTTATCTTATGGAAGTTAGTATGCCTATTGCAGAAAAGTGAGCTTCATAACTCAGAGTTCAAACTGTAGTCTTGAGGATGCAGCAATCTTAAATGCTAGGTGTGTTTGTGCATGTATATGTGCTCAGTCGTGTCCAACTCCTTGCGATCCCATGGACTGTAGCCCCCCAGGGTGCTCTGTGCGTGGGATTTCCCAGGCAAGAATACTGGATCAGGTTGCCATTTCCTTCTCCACGGATCTTCCAAACCCAGGGATCAAACTAGCATCTCTTTCGTCTTGCTCCTGTATCTCTGGTCAGCTGGTGGCTCATCTAGGGGAGACTGGTTAAGGAGGCCTCATTTGGAAAGGCTCCTTGATGGTCCATGTGCTCTCATCCTCCATTATCTTCCAGCCTACCGAAACTGGCTCACACGGCAGCTGGCAGAGCTGTGAGGAAGAGAACAGAGCACACAAGGCCTTTCGAGATCAAACTTGGAACTGGGACATCAGTTCTACTGCATTTAAACATTTTGTATTATTATGGAAATATAGTCGACTTACAATATTGTGTGTTTCAGGTGTATAACAAAGTGATTCAATTATATACATATTTTTCAGATTATTTTCTGTTATAGGTTACTATAAACTATTGAATATAGTTTTATGTGCTATATAATAAATCCTTGTTTTCAATCTAGTTTATATGCAATAATGTATATCTATTAAACTCATACTCCTAATTTGTCCCTTCCCCCCTTCCCCTTTGGTAACCATAAGTTTGTGAATCTGTTTTTATTTTGTAGATAGATTCAATTGTCTTGTTTTTTAGAGTCCACGTATAAATGGTATCATGTAGTTGCATTGCAGGCAGATTCTTTACCATCTGAGCCATCAGGGAAGCCTCTTTTAATTGTGTTATCTTTTAGAGTCCACATATAAATGTTACCATATAGTACTTGTCTTTCTCCGTCTGACAGTTCACGAAACACAGTACTGTCTAGGTTCATCTGTGTTGTTGCAAATGGCATTATTTCATTCTTTTTCATGGTTGAGTAATATTCCATTCTGTATATGTATCACATCTTCTTTATCTATTCGTCTATTGATGGACATTTAGGTTGTTTCTAGGTATTGGCTATTGTAAATAGTGCTGCAATGAACATTAGTATCTGTGTATCTTTTTGAATTAGAGTTTTCTCCAGATATATGCCTGGGAGAGGGATTGCTGCCTCAGATGGTAGCTCTATTTTTAGTTTTTTAAGGAAACTCCATACTCTTCTCCATAGTGGTTGTGCCAATTTACATACCCCCAACAGTGTAGGAGTGTTCCCTGTTCTCTGCACTTTCCCCAGTACTAATTGTCTAAGACTTTTTGACGATAGCCATTCCGATTGGCGTGAGGTGTTTTGATTTGCAGTCTCTGTTTGCATTGTAGTTTTGATCTGCATTCTCTATTGGCCATTTGTATGTCTTCTTTGGAGAAATGTATACTCAGGTATTCTGTCCATTTTCTGATTGCAATGGTTTTGTTGTTGTTTCTTGTTACTGAGTTGTATGAGCTGTTTGTATAATTTTGGTATTAACCCTTTGTTAGTCACATAATTTTTAAAGATTTTCTCCTATTCTGTAGCTTATCTTTTAGTTTTGTTGATGTTTTCCTTCACTCTGCAAAATCTTTTAAACTTGATCAGGTCCCATTTGTTTATTTTTGCAATTCTGCTGAAAAATAAGAGACAATCCTAAGCCAGAATCAAGACACAGGGAAATAAGCTCTTGATAGAAAAAGCTGCAGAGTCATAGGGCGATAGGATATGAACATGCGGAAAAGAACTATTACAGCCATTATGAGGGGTGAGGGGTCCAATTATTTCCCAACTTCTCAGAGACCCAGCTAAGGGAATTTGGGGGTAAGTCTTTTATTTCCAACTATTTAGAATTTTAGAAAATTAATCACTGAAATCTTGGAGTCAGTGTGGCTTAAAGAAAAGCAGAAGAGCATCTTCATTAAGTTCAGATAGTTGGAAATGGGAGCAGCAGCCACATTCTCTAGTGAGAGCCCAGAGATCAAGTAGTCTCCCCACCACTTCCTTATCCCCACAGCAATCTCAAAAATGATGTCTTCCAACTACATGCACAAACATTTCATTTCATTATATCAATACAATATTAATAATTTCCATTATGATGAATTATTTACTACTAAACTCTAGTTACTGGATTGTAGAATACCAGTGTCTACACCAGAATCATTTAACTATAATTTTGTTTTATTTAAATATTAAACTGTTCATATATATTTAATTTTCACACTTTGTTACTCTCCTAGCTTGGTTGTCCTTTTCCAACTTAAAAAAATTAAAGTAAATATCGAATGTAAGATAAAATCTAGCCTGCTTATGTTCTGGGTCCTGATTGCCTAAGCTCTCTTGATTTACCTGTTCAGGATCAGCAAAGCCTCTGAATTAGGGTTGCCAGATTTAGAAAATAAAACCCAAAGCCAAATATTGCATGGGATGTACTTAATACTAAATAATCATTCATTGTCTGAATGTCACATTTGGCTGAGTAATATTTCATTGTGTATATATACCACATCTTCTCTAGCCATTCTCCTGTCGATAGACATTTAGGTTGCTTCCATGTCTTGGCTATTGTGGGGTATTAAAGTCTCCCACTATTATTGTGTTATTGTTAATTTCTCCTTTCATACTTGTTAGCATTTGTCTTACATACTGTGGTGCTCCCGTGTTGGGTGCATATATATTTATAATTGTTATATCTTCTTCTTGGATTGATCCTTTGATCATTATGTAGTGACCATCTTTGTCTCTTTTCACAGCCTTTGTTTTAAAGTCTATTTTATCTGATATAAGTATTGCTACTCCTGCTTTCTTTTGGTCCCTATTTGCATGGAAAATCTTTTTCCAGCCCTTCACTTTCAGTCTGTATGTGTCCCCTGTTTTGAGGTGGGTCTCCTGTAGACAGCATATGTAGGGGTCTTGTTTTTGTATCCATTCAGCCAGTCTTTGTCTTTTGGTTGGGGCATTCAACCCATTTACGTTTAAGGTAATTACTGATAAGTATGATCCCGTTGCCATTTACTTTATTGTTTGGGGTTCGAATTTATACACCATTTTTGTGTTTCCTGTCTAGAGAATATCCTTTAGTATTTGTTGGAGAGCTGGTTTGGTGGTGCAGAATTCTCTCAGCTTTTGCTTGTCTGAGAAGCTTTTGATTTCTCCTTCATACTTGAATGAGATCCTTGCTGGGTACAATAATCTGGGCTGTAGGTTATTTTCTTTCATCATTTTAAGTATGTCTTGCCATTCCCTCCTGGCTTGAAGAGTTTCTATTGAAAGATCAGCTGTTATCCTTATGGGAATTCCCTTGTGTTTTATTTGTTGTTTTTCCCTTGCTGCTTTTAATATTTGTTCTTTGTGTTTGATCTTTGTTAATTTGATTAATATGTGTCTTGGGGTGTTTCGCCTTGGGTTTATCCTGTTTGGGATATTGGCTATTGTGAGTAGTGCTTCTATGAACATAGGGCTGCATGCATGCATATGTACTAAGTCGCTTCAGTCATGTCTGACTCTTTGTGACCCCATGGACTGTAGCCCGCAGGCTCCTCTGTCCATGGGATTCTCCAGGCAAGAACACTGAAGTTGATTGCCATGCCCTCCTCCAGGGGATCTTCCCTACCCAAGGACCGAACTCAAGTCTCTTTACCTCCCCTGCATGGGCAGGAGGGTTCTTTACCATTAACGCCACCTGTAAAGCCCCAGCAGCTGCATATTTCTTTTCAAATTAGAGTTTTTTTCTGTATATAGGCCCAGGGCATCCAGTATTGTACCTGGCAACCTGATTCTACGCACTGTGCTCTGCTTAATTGCTCAGTTGTCTTTAACTCTTTGCAGCCCCATGGACTGTAGTCTGCCAGGCTCCTCTGTCCATGGAGTTCTCTAAGCCAGAATACTGGAGTGGGTAAGCCATTTCCATCTACAGGGGATCTTCCCAACCCAGGGATTGAACCCAGGTCTCCCGCATTGCAGGCAAATTCTTTACCGTCTCAGCCACCAGGGAAGCCCGATTCTATGTGAGTGGGGGAAAAGTCAGAGTGAAATACAGGCCTTGGGAAAGTAGCACCTAATGAAGACAGTGACAAGTTCATGTAGTAAAAAGAGGGGACTGATCTGAGTTTGTATTATAATAATATACTCGAAAGAGCAATCTGAAAAAAACCATAATTCAATTTCATGCATTAGACACTAGAGAGACCCTTCTCCAATGTGAAAGTAAAAAAACAAATAATTTCTCTCCTAAGCTTTTCTGTTTACATAGTCAAGTCAAATTTCCATATTGATTTCCAGCTGGACATAATTTACATGTGTAGGGGAGGAAAAATAACTTTCCCTCCACCCTTCTCAGTACTTGGCCGAGAACCCTGTAAAAGATTAATGAAAGAAAAGCAAACAGAAGTTTACTGACATGTACTGCATATATTTACGGAAGATACTCTGAAGTTACACCCCAGAGACTAACTCTCTGTGGTGGCTTGGAATTTAGGCTGAATAAGGATGTGTAAAGGGGAATATAGGCCTTTTGGAGGAGAGTAAGTAATTCTTAGGGAAGATGAGTGGGCCTTTGGAAAAACAGATGGGAGGTGTGATAGATTGTGACAAAGTTTGAGTGTGGTGTAATTTTTTTTCTAGTTTTATTAAAGTATAGTTGATTTACCATGTTATGTTAATTTCTGCTATACAGCAAAGTGACTCATTTACACACATATATATTCTTTTTCATTATGATTTGTCGCAGAATACTGAATACAATTCCCTGTGTTATACAGTAAGACCTTGTTGTTTATCCATCCTTTATATGATAGTTTGCATATGCTAATCCCAAGTTCCTCATCCATCTCTCCACCCCCTTGGCAACCACAAGCGTGTCCTCTGTGTCTGTGAGTCTCGTTCTGCCTTGTTCTTATGTTCATTTGTACTGTGTTTTAGGTTTCACTTGTAAGTGATACCATATTGTATGTGTCTTTCTCTTTCTGACTTACTTCATTTAGTATGATAATCCCTAGGTCCATTCATATTGCATTATCTCATTCTTTTTTATGGCTGAGTAATATTCCATTGAATACATGTACCACATCTTCTTCATCTACTCATCATTGATAGACATTTAAGGTGTTTCCATTCCTTGGCTATTTTAAGTAATGCTGCTGTGGACATTAGGGTGCGTGTATCTTTCAGAATTATAGTTTTGTCTGGATGTGTGCCCAGGAGTGGGATTTCAGGATCATATGGCAACTTTATTCTTAGTTTTTTGAGGAACTTTCATATTGCTCTCCATAGTGGCTGTATCAATTTCCATTCCCATATAGTATCATTTCTAGTCTCCTCTCCTGTGACAAAAGTCAATCATTCCTGGTCGAAAAAACTCCTGAGGGAGGTGATCTATGACAACTGAGTCACTTTTGGAGGATTTGCCTTTAGGCAGATAAGAGGAGTTCAGAAAAAGCCTGCTCTTTCATTTTTTGTCTTTTAAGTACCTATAGCTCAAAATAATCAATATATCAAACCAGCATAATTTGGGGTGGGTATCCTATAGTCATATTCTGGGATGGCATACTCTGCTACCTTTCAGGTGCTACCACATTAGTATATTTGGTTGACTTTTCTGATTGGATTTGCAACCACTTTTATTGATGTGGTGACTCATTGGCACTTCAGTTTAGTTCAAAAGAAAAAAAGTGCTCGTTTGGAGATAAAAGGAAAAACTCCCAATTTGGCAGTGAGATAATAAAAGTTCAAAAACATAACCTTGATTCTATTTTTAAAAGTAAAGGAGGCATAAAAAAGTGATGATTTGTTTATTTCTGGTGTGTTGTTTATAAACCATAAGCTTTGAAGATTTCTAAATATACATTTTGAAGGGAGAAGCAGAGTAAATATGCCTTCAATTGAAAATTAGGGGGAAAGATCTATAAAAGAAATCAATGAGCTTATTTCATTCATTCATAAGAGCTCTGTTGGCATGAAAAGTATATATACAATATCATTTATGTCAAGGACAATATACTGGAGTAGGAACCAGTAAAAGTTACATCATTTAATATGACCCTAATTAACTGGAATCAGATTCTGGAATTCAGTCAAACAGAAGTAGCTAAAAATCTAGTATTTTCTATTCACGATGGAAAAACAACCTCCAAGTAGAGATTGGCTAATATTTATTAAACATCATTGTCAGATGCTGTTCTAAGACCTTAACATGTATTAACTCACTTCATTCTCCCAACAACCTTATGACTCAGGAACAACTGTCATCTTCATTTTACAAGTGAGAGCACTAAACACAGAAAGACTGGCCAAGATCCCGCAGCTGAGTGGGCCGGGGTGCAAACCCGGTGATCTAGATCAAGACCCCAAATGTGGCATCTAGAGCTCACTTTCAGAAAGAAGAGTTACGTCTCTAATAATTCACACAGTAATTCATTCGCAGAGTTCTAAGATATTGGAGACCCACCTGGCTCCTTCTTCTCAGCGTCAGATCTAATCTGTGACTGTGTACAGATTCCCTAAGACACCTTTTCATTTGCAAGACAGCTTTTAGCCAAGGGCAAAATCTCTTATTTAAAAGACTCTCTTTGGGTTAACAAGGCACATTCAGTACTAGACATCTCCATTCCCTGGTTAAGCAGTTTATATTTGTGGCTGATGGCATAGTATGGATTCCCAGAACTCCTATGCCTTGAACAGGTGGGTAATAAGTTTTGAAATACTTGCCTCGTATAATGGAGTATGTATGGGACTTGAATTTGAGCAAACTCTGGGGGATAGTGGAGGGAAGAGGAGCCTGGTGTGCTGCAGTCCATGGAGCTGCAAAGAATCAGACATGGCTTAGCAATTGAACACCAACAATGGAGTATGACTGTTTAGTTTCTGTGGTTTTCTAAGTTATAGACCTTCTCTTAACCTCTAAGAAGAGATGCAGGTTTCATCACCCCAGGCCAGAATGTGAAGAGTAGAAGGAAGCCAGAAGTGATGCCCGGCAGAGCTGGTGATGGCCCCCCAGGAGGAGATATTGTCAGTCACTGACATCGCTTTCTTGGTCCCCACGTGACCTTTACAGAGGAGCAAGAAGGAAAGTGCTCCCTGTGTACGGGGTAGTCTAAGACTGGGAGGCTTTATCGGCTGGGAAGAGCAATAACTCAGTTCTGTGCTACCCTCATTGGGTAGCCTTCTTAGGTCCCTTTCAGACTGGCTGAGCACCGTCTCTCCCTTCTTCTCTTCTTCCTTCCCTCTTTCCCTCCCTCCTTCGGTGCCATCCTATTATGATACTTCCTAAAACTGCCTGTCGGTTTGTCCAACCCTCTAACAGAAGCAGTAATTTTTTACTGAATAATCTTTGAGGATAATAGTACTGATGTCTTGTACACTGCACAAAATAGAATGAGAGCTTAATGAATGAGAATAAAATAAAAGGAAGGAAGGAGAAAAAGGAAGAACAATAATAGAAGCCAGATGAAAGAGAAGAGGATTTCCCTGGTGGCTCAGACGGTAAAGAACCTGCCTGCAATCCAGGAGACCTAGGTTCGATCCCTGGTCGAGAAGATCCCCAGGAGGAGGGCATGGCAACCCGCTCCAGTATTCTTGCCTGGAGAATTCCATGGACAGAAGAGCTTGGTGGGCTATAGTCCGTGGGATTGCAAAGAGTCAGACATGACTGAATGGCTAACACTTTCACTTTTCAAAGAGGAGAGGAGAGCAAAGTTGGAGTGGGAGCTTGAAGGTGTCTTGGCAAAGACTCTGATTCAGAGACTTCCTTCTGCGTTCTGGCTAACATTGACTTGAAATTCACTTACCAGGAGAAGGCCAGGACCTCTATGCTCACCTTGGGAAAATTCTTTCCTGTGTCTGCACTTTGCCAAAGTTGAATGGAATGACATCTGCTTTTTTGTCCCCAGTGTAGCATTTTCTGTCCTGGAGTGAGTCTGGGTCCCCTGGGTAGCAGAATCAATGTCTGCTTGATCCATATGACCTTGTAAAAGTGAAGGGGAGCTTTTTCAGATGGTGCAGGTACAGAGCCCCAGGCAGTTCATCCAGCTAAATATAGATTGGCACTTTGAAAAATGCAATCTTGGCTTCTCCGAGTCTCTGAAAAGACCTGTCTGTCACTGCCAAGGGCAAAGGATGAGCTTTTTCTAGATGGTAGGCGGATGCAAGGACCTATATGGAATTGAAACAGATCATCTGTGACTTATCCCTGGAAAATTATCAGAGCTAATTATGGACATGTTGCCTCTCGGCTTAATTTCTCTGCAGGTGGCCACAGAACCGTTTTTATCACAGTTTTGCAGAAGCCCTGGAAGCAGGACTAACACGGTTTTATAGACAAGGAACTGAGACTTTTTGTCAGTGCCCCAAGCATTCCCTGGGATCTCAGGGGAAGAGGGTGTCTCTAGGAGAAAAGAAATAATGTCACAGGAATTAAGAGCTTTGTCACAAAATGATGGGCCACAGCAAAGAGAGAGCAGAATGTTCTTAATGACAATAAATTGTCTGGAAGCCAGCAAAGCAAATTCTTCGCCAGCTGAGGCTGATCTAGGCCAGCAAGCATCACTCTGGGCAGTCCCTTTAGGTAATGGCAGAAACTGGAAATTGACAGGGAATCATTTCTCTACAATTGGCAGCATTACCACCTAGCCTATCAAGTGACTCCTACACCAAAAGCCAGAGGAAAAGCACTGAGTTGAAGCCAGAGAGGTGAGCTTTCTTAGTGGTCCAGTTGTAACTGGACTCCATAGTTACAGGTATAACTCTAATTTGACTCCATGCTGCATCTGTTTGACTCTAACCTTTGTGTTTGTTGCTTTTGTTATTGTGAAAGTGTGTTAGTTGTTCAGTTGTGTCTGACTCTTTGTGACCCCATGGACTGTAGCCCTCCAGGCTCCTCTGTCCATGGAATTCTCCAGACAAGATACTGGAGTGGGTAGCCATTCCTTCCTCCAGGGGATCTTCCTGACCCAGGGATGGAACCCCGGTCTCCCACATTGCAGGCAGATTCTTTACTACTTGAGCCAACAGGGAAGCCCCAAATAATCATATACAATGCCCTGCCTCAGAGAACCCCGCCTCCTCTGCCTGACTCTTAAATTGCCTTTGCTTAGCTCACAGGGCTTTAATCACTAACAGCTGTGACATCCTTAAGTTCCTTGTGTAGGAAGTGGCACCGCTTGTCAGCACGGCTCAGAAATTCCTGTTTTGAGGGCTGGAATCGCAGATAGCTGAGACATCCTTGATTACTGATATGGCAGGAGATAACCCATTTCACACCACCTGTGAAATGACTATCAGAAAAAGAAACTAGCACATCTCCCTGCCTGAGGCTTGCCGTTCTAAGAGATATTTGCAAAACATAAACGGTCTTTTTACTTTGTTTGCTCACTTCCCCACTTTTCTCATCCATAAAAGAACCTGGCATCCAGGTCCCGACAACAGGGATATTTTGAGACTTCAGTCTGCCATCTTCTCGGTCAGCTGGCTTCCCAAATAAAGTTGTATTCCTTGCCTCAAGACCTCGTCTCTTGGATTTATGGCCTATAGTGCAGTGAGCAGAATGA